>NW_028170929.1:0-10974 GCF_963971535.1 Notolepis coatsorum | reverse complement strand
ATCATCACTTTATGTCCGCACGCACACACACACACATACACACAGACATGACAGACACACAGACACAGTCACACATCACCACTCCGTGTCTGCACTCCGTACAATCATACATCTCCTTATTGTTCCAACAGACAAGCTCACTTCCTTCCAGATGTTGATAACAACACAGCTATTTTCAGCTCACTTCCTCCCAGATGTTGATAACAACAAGACTATTTTCAGCAGCCTGTCGGCCAACACTTGTTTTTGGTTTGGCCTGTGCGTGCAACATGGCATTTCCTCTAGATAGATTTGGATGTACAGCAGTGGAGGTTATTCCATGACAACACGTGAAACACAAATTCACTCATAATTAATCATTATTATTAATTTACATGCCAGTGAATTTTTTTTTCTTCAAAAATTGTCAAAAGTGGCAGCTCTGAGCTCTCTGATCAGGCCTGCAGTCAGTAATGGCTAGCTGTCAATCACTCAAGTGCAACTTTCCCTGCACGGGTTGATCTTTTTATTCTATTATCCAATCAAAATAGGCTATTTGAGTCATCTAAGCCCTGCCTGTGCAACTTTGCGCACGCTACTCACGAATGATTGACAGCCCTCGACGGTCTGAGGCTCAATCAGAGAGGAGCTGCGAGACATGGCATAGACCACTGCACTTCCGCGTTACATGGAGCTCGTGAGGAGGAAGGGGGCGGGGGGACGAGAGCAGAGCGAGTAACAAGATGCTTTAGGGAAGTGAGGAAGGAAGGAATGTTTATGATTCCCAAGATGTGATGAGGAGATATCAATAGAGAAGGAAAGAAGGAAGCTGCAATATTCAATGGAAGATGAGATCGGTCACTGCTTTGGCTGTTGTGTGGTGAGTGCATTTAAGTGATTATGAATTCATTGGCCCGCTGTGGCCTCGCGTGTGTAATACACCAACACGGTTCGCGCGGGCACCAGGTAGCCCCCAAGGACCACATGAGTCGCCGCAAGCCTTGCTTGCGTTTCTAATCAAATATTAATATCACCGCGGGGAGGGGGGGGGGGATAATCCCACGGGGCCAATGGGATTGACCGATATGTTTACCAATATTCCAATGTACAGTTTTGCTGTACCATTGACTCAGAATGGTCTGTTTTATTGAAATCGTCACAGCAGTATAGTTTGTTTATACTTCAGAAGTATGATATTTAAACATGGTCCCCAAAATGAATGGAAGCGAATGAGGAGCCTGACACCTGGGAGGAATGGGGATGTTGCAGCATTGGGGATGTTTAAAAAATATAATTTAATATATAATATAATATAATAATTTTGTTTATGTTTGTTTATGAGTGTTTTATGCATTTCATGCCTGTTTGCTTGTCCTTATATATATATATATATATATATATATATATATATATATATATATATATATATATATATATATATATATATATATATATATATATATATATATATATATATATATATATATATATATATATATATATATATATATATATTAGTGCTGTCAATAGATACAAAAATATTAACTAATTAATCTCAAAATTTCTGTAATTAATCTAGATTAATCTAGATTCAAAATAAAAATGTTCTACTTGAGACCGACAATTGTAACATATATTTACTTGAGTAAAATCATGGAATTAATGTAAAATCAACATAAAGAAAGTATATTTAGATTAAAAGACTATTTTAATAGCTTTCTTTGAATACAGTTTCTCTCCTGTGAAATACAAATGTTCAACAAAACCATCAACATTGACTCAGCTAGACCTCTTATATCCGCGGCCCTAAGATTGAAGATGTTTCACTCCATAGATTCATCTAGATTAATTTATTTTAATGCTTTAAATAATTTAAATGAATCTCCAAAGTTAAAGCATTAATTTTGACAGCCCTAATATATATATATATATATATATATATATATATATATATATATATATAAATATATATATATATATATATATATATATATATATATATATATATATTAGTGCTGTCAAACGATTAAAATATTTAACTCGATTAATCGCATGATTGTCCATAGTTAACTCACGATTAATCGCATTTTTATTTTAATTTTTTTTTACCTTAAACAGATCTTTTTCAAGTTCCAAGTTTTAATACTCTTATCAACATGCGAGTCAACAAATGCTTGCTTTGTGCAGCCATTTAACACAAAAGGATGACCCTCATGCATTGCAAATTTGCATCAAATTCAAAACAGAGTGATGCACAAAATAACTTAAAGCCCAACCTCTAGGTTAAACCCTACTGATCAATTATGGGTAGTTTACATCATTGGTATATAATTTCATTATTTATTTTTTTCCATTTGACACCGGAAATGCCACTCTGAAAGAGTTAAAAAGGTCCACGCACGAATAACATGCACGCGCGAATCAAAAAAGCTTATCAAACGCCGACGTCACAACAGGTGTGGCTTGCATATTAATGAGCCGAATCTAATGTTGCTTTTCCACTCAAATAAAGTACTCAGTTTGTCTCCGTGTGGGGAGGCAGGGCTGCTGATGATCAGCATGAGAGCTCCAGAAATGACACGTGAAAAACTGCAGACCACTGATTGGTCAGAAGAGAGACGCGTGACGTCACTGTTTGGAGAGTCTGAACGAAAACAGAACGCCGCCATCTTTAATGTCTCGCGTAGGATGTCTTTTGTATGTTTGCAGCAAGAAACAAGTGCAATAAAAAAGGATACAGTCACTGTGTATTCTGCCTCATTTATTGATGAAACAAAACCGACATCAACACAATTTGCCACCGAGCGGAGAGTTTAGTCTGACAAAAAGATCGCTGATTAGTTACGCTTGTTGTTGGGGGTTAGGGACGTAACGTTAGTTAGCCTAATGCTAACGTTAGCAGATAGACACGAGAGGCTATCTGTGTAGAATAGACACAATGAGGTAACGTTAGCGTTAGCATAATAGACACAACGAGAGTCTGGTTAATGTTGTTATTGATTGATTGAATGAAAACTGTGTTTTACTCTGGCTTGCCAAGCTCATCATAGCCCCTTTCGTGACTGATGCACCGAGTGAAGCTTGTGGACTCGACAACAGCGAGCCCGCAGCGCTAGTTAGCTCATAGCTATCGTGTAACACTAGCCTTTGCGGGCTCGGGCGCCCTGCGGCTGCCGCCGCCGTCGCGTCCATGGGCCCCCCGGCAGGGCACCCGTGGGGACGGGGTGTACAGAGAGGAGAGAACCATTTTGGGTCGGCCGTTCATGCCGGCCAGCGAGCCGGATGTCGGGATATGTTGTTAGCACAATAGCTACCAAGCTAAGCTATGTTATCTACTAACGTTATAAACACAATATGTGTACAACGACGACACAATGATTTACATTATTACAAATATGGTAACGTGGTTGTGGCTTTTACAAATAGTGGTTAGCTTTAGAGATGGATGGATGGCTATAATCACGGAGCAATAGTGAGGTGAAACAGATACATTTCCATTCGGCTAGTAGTAGCAAGCATATATCTATGGTAGCAAGGCTCTCTGCCTGCCACTAGCTGTGTGACTCAGCGCCCCCTGGTGAGCCCCCTGGTGACCAATACATGTTGTGACGACATTACACGTGCACGTTATAAACCATTGATTAAAATATGCATGTGCATGTTGATTGTGTTGGGCAGACAAAATGTTTTGATAAAAACGCTAAAACTGGGTCAATTTCAATACTTTTTTTTCCAATTCTTCATGAAAGTCACTGTTGGCCTAGTCCACATTGTTTATTGAACAAAAATACAACGTGGAGGATGACCTTTAAAAGAAAATAATAATTTAAAACAATGAATAAAGTGTGCATGAAATAATAGGGGAAAGAAAACGTTAGGAACTTGTTACATTCACACACACAAGGGCTGATTAAGAACAGTAAGAAGCATTTTGTACAAAAGTATTCTGTACTTCTGTATGACAACTATTAAAGAAACTTGAAACTTGAAACTTGATTAATCACACACCCCCCTCTCTCCCTCACACACACTCTCCCAGCTCTTTTTCTCTTTTGCCCCTTCCTCATCTCTCTCACCCCCCTCTCTCTCTATATCTCACACACACACACACACACACACACACACACACACACACACACACACACACACACACACACACACACACACACACACACACACACACACACACACACACACACACACACACACACACACACACACACACACACACACACACACACACACACACACTTCAGAAACAAACATAAAATCAATGAGAGCATCAATAATACACCTGAGTGAAGTCTAGTAAAACAATTTTTTTTTTTTTTTTTAGTTAATCTTGAGTTAAAAAAATTTGTGGCATTAGTTTCTCAAGTTTCAAGTTTCTTTAATAGTTGTCATACAGAAGTACAGAATACTTTCATACAAAATGCTTCTTACTGTTACGCTCCAGAGACTGTGCTAGACAAGATAGTATCAAATAACATAGTATAGCATGTAGTTTAGAAGAAGAAAATGAGGTCACAGTGTTCGGTATAGACATATGTACAATGTTCTGAGTTACCATATAATATACAATACTATGCAGTGTACTAATGTACAGTACTATATAGTGCAAAGCAGAAATGGGATGAGGTACAATTTAGGTACAATTTACAGTAAGGTGTACGAGTTGTAGTGCAATCCTTCATCAATAAATATAAAGTGTGGGGAGTGGGTGCTACAGTGTGTTTGTTTAAAGTGGGTGTGTGCTATAAAGTGTGTGGAGTGGGTGCTACAGTGTGTTTGTTTAAAGTGAGTGTGTGCGTGTGGATGTGTGTGCTATGTGCGTTTGGTGGTTGTTGTTGTGTAGGGGAGGATCTATGGTGGTTGTTGTTGTGTAGTGTTCATTCATTGTTCGTTTAGCAGCCTGATGGCCTGGGGATAGAAGCTTCTTCTGAGTCTTTCTGTGCTCGCCTTGAGACTCCGGTATCGCTTGCCTGACTGCAGCAGTTCAAAGAGGCAGTTGTTCGGGTGACTGGAGTCTTTAATGATTCTCTTAGCCTTGCCCTTGCAACGCTTGTTGTAAATGTTCTGGATGTTCTGAATGTTCTATATTTTCTATATTTTCTATTTATTTATTTTATTTTACATTATAAGTGCTTTGAGTATTTGAGAATGCACTATACAAATGTAATTTCTTATTATTATGATTATTATAAGGACAAATTATGATCAGTGTAAGATTATGTTTGTTTCAGCATGGTCATCGATCGCTATCAGCCTCTGTCCGTGCCATCTCTCGATCCTCTGCGGTGTGTTGTTTTTCATCGAGGCAATCATCCATAAGGATAAGGGATAAGGAGGATAAGGATATCTTTTATTAATCCCTCACGGGGGAAATTCCAGCGACATACACATACAGCTCATCGTCTCATTAAACAATCATCATTTCACAATCATTAAATGTTTACAGTAATAACGGCACAACATACATTCATGTACATTTGTTGACACATGTCGACTACAGTATGTCTGAGACACCATATGCATTGTCTCGCTGCAGCAGCACTAGAGTGCCGTTGCGCCAGGCGTGAGGGAGGTAGGGAAAGAGTTAATGTCCTGAAAACCGCTGTTGCAGCACAGGAAGGGGCGGGGCGGCTCTGACTACAATGTTGTCAGCTGGGGGGTGGGACTTGGTGACGAGGCAGTCTTCTTGGCTCCCCCCCTCCAGCACGCATACTAATTAGCTTCCATCACCAACACGTGGGATAGGCGCTGGGCATACACTTGGGAGGGGGGAGGGGTGGGGGCCGCATGCCATTCTTATCTCCGAGAGGGCCTTCGACTCCAGCAGCTCTCTGGTTCGACCTTGGTGAGTCGTCCAGGAATTTGTTTTGGCTGGCAACATTTCTTCCAGCCACGTCGATTTAAATTTGATTTTGAGTAGAGTGAATTATAACTCTATTGATTTGAGTGGAGTGAGTTTTAACAACTCCGTCCAAATGACTGAATGCATTAGTCCAAGTGTCTTAGTCAGTTAATTTTGGTAGGTCCTGTGCGCTGTAAACAGATCCAAAATCTTCTTATTGCAATCCAAAAGCTTCGATAATAATCCAAATGTCCACGTCTTCAAGTTGGTAGCCCGATTGAAATGTCCCAAGAGGCAGAGAGCATTAGCCTTATTCTGCTTTCTTGACGAAAATATGCAATCCACTGATTAGATCCATTTCGAGTTGATTTGAGTATAGTCCGACAACCGGCACGAAGCACAGAGCACAGCAGCAATAGGCTTCAGGGAGGCAGTTGAGGCAGCGGTAGGAACGGCCTTGAGGAGCCTAGGGAGAGGGAGAGAAGTGCGACTGCTCTCTGGGAAGGTCTAGGAAGGAGTAGGAAGGTCTAGGAAGGAGTAGGAAGGTCTAGGAAGGAGTATATTCCCACGGCTTACTGGCTAAAACACCCCTGGTGCATTTGGAACAATCGTACACTAACTCGGACTGTTTTATATCAAAAAGGATCGTTTATTTACATAAACAAAGGTCTAATACAGAATTAAATGAAAGAGGAAAAACTAAAGTCTAAGAAAAGCTAAGAAAATCTCTTTCTCGTTGTTCGCTCTCTCTAGCTCGCTCTCTCTCCTCCCCAACCCTCCATCAGGAGGGTTGCCTCTTTCTCTCCGATGTTGTTCCCTGCTCTGTCAGAACCCCACTGTCCTCCACTGGAAGAGCCCATAGCTTTCCTGTCGGTTCATTATCCTAAAAGTCGCTCCCGTCTCGCTCTCTCTCTCTGTCTGTCCCCCCACCCCCCCGCCCGCCCGGCCCCACTATCTAAAGTCGTCCCCTGACCTAGATAACCAGGCCCTAACCTTGTCGTATTGATACGTCTTAGCTGAGATCCTTCTACACCTACCACAGTATAAATGCATGTGAAATGTGTCTGTCCAGACACATTTGGTGTAAAAGACTAAACACCACGTTGCAGGCCATAGGTATTTAACATACGTACTTATCTGAACCAGACCAGGCTGCAGAAACAAATTAGTGGGGGGGCATAACATTTTCTCGGGGGGGCACAATGGTTTTTCAACACAGGTTCCCTTTTATACGTTTCAGCTGGGACAGCGGCGCTGTGGCTTACTTGGCGCTGCCCACGGTGCTGAACTAAACAGCAGAGAGGCAATTGAAAAATCTAATTTCTCTTTATCTTAAGAACATTCACTTATACAAAAACAGACTGAACAGATATATATAACAGACCTGCTGGGGCAGCGGACTAGTGCACTGCAACCTTGCCCAGGCCCGACGGGTTCGGGCTGGGTAGGGCTTTTTTTTTAATAAATTATTCTGGCTCGGCCGGGCCCGGGCACAGCATTTTTTTTTTTTTTTTTTGCGTTTTATTTTTATTTTTTCATATAACTAGGGTTATAGGATAACCTTCGTTTTAAGATTCGCTTTCTCTTTTGCGCCAGAGAAACATTTGGATGTAATTATTGCAGCGCGCAGGGAGAACTCAGGGGACAAGTTCAACTCGATTGGTTGTGTTGGAATATAGCCAGTTGGCGAACGTTTTAATTTGTTCTTGGGATGTATGTAGCCGGTTTTGTTAACGGTGTTCAACGCGTTGCTGATGTCGTGGTGAGTGATGATTATTATTTGCTGGGTCGAGACTCGCTACCTGTTTTGTTGTGATTTTCATTACGTTGCTCTGCTCGAAATCTGATTTCTGTTTTCTGTTTGTTTGTTTGTTTGACTGAGTAGGCTATTGTGTGTTGTGTGTGTGTGTGTGTCAAAGAAGATTCTATAGCCTTCAATACGTTTTACGAGGCTGATGTGTGAGTCAGTCTATATAAGCGAGCACTGGGAGAGACGGCATTGCGAAACAGGCTATGTAAATGCTTCTTAGTTTTGTTTATTTATTACGTTCATATAAAACCGTGTTTCGAATATTTAAAACAAATACAAAAAAATATATATTTTAATAATAATAATTATTATTATTTTTTTCGGGTTTTCACGCGGGCTAGGGCTTAAAATATTATTTACAGTCGGGCTTATTTTCGGGCAGGGCCTGAAGTTCACGGGCTCGGGCAGGGCTCGGGCTTTATTTCAAGGCCCTTGCAGACCACTACAGCGGACTAAGAGCAGGGGACACAAACAGGCTGGATAAGATGGTCAGGAAAGCCAGTAGCGTGGTTGGGGTGGAGCTGGACTCTAGCAAGGGTGGCGGAGAGGAGGAGCCTTGCTAAGCTCCAGGCCATCAGGGAAAACCCCTCCCACCCACTATACAGACTTGGCTGACAGGAGGAGCATGTTATAGGCTCACACTACCTAAATGCAACACTGAACGGCACAGGAAGTCCTCATTCCGACAGCCATCAGACTATACAATGCATCACTGTGCCTCACTGCATCACTGAGCACAGAGTGACAGTTACCATCTTCCTGGACTCTTACTTTTTAAACAGCACTGTGCAATATTACACCTACTGTTACTTCAGTATATTTTTACTGTATTTATTTACTGTATCTTTTATTCTATTTTTATTCTATTTCATTTTATTCTATTCTTATGTTTAATGTTGAGTGATTTGCAGTGTCAAATTTCCCTCAGGATAATACATTTCTATTCTATTCTATTCTATATCTTTGAAAAGTCTCCATTTATTCAACACTTCTGAATTCACTGACAAACTGAACTGAACTGACAAAAATAAGGTGCATAAAAAAGCAAACAAAATTCCTCCACAGGCTACTCACCATCATTAGTAGAGCGGCAAGCAGCATTTGGGGACAGAGTGAAATCTTCTTAAAACACTGCCCCTCCACTCATTCCTGAACTTTTTTGTTAAGTCCTTCTCAAATGCCAACTGAATTAAATTGGCCTTGCGTCGATGAAGCATACTAAGGCGATGTTCTTGAGGGTAGAAAACGAATTATCACAGAGTGCCGTGCTAGCTTCAGTAGTGTTGTTGTTGACATCAGTGCCCACTAGGGCTGTCCCCGACTAAGGATTTGGATAGTCGACTTTGATTTAAAAAAAAAAAAAAAAAAAAAAAAAAATACCAGGGTGGGCACAGCTGACTCAGTGGGCGGGCCCGGCCCCCTAATGCTCGCCCATGGCGCCGGGTCTGTCCTGAACATTGGTAAAACCAAAGAGCTGATCGTGGATTTTAAGAGAATACAGCAGGGGACACATACGCCACTGTGGATAAATGCGGCTATGGTGGACAGGGTGAGCAGTTTCAAGTACCTGGGACCTGACATGGTCTACACACAGATTCTGTGGTGAAAAAAGGCGAAAACAGCGCCTCTATCACCTGAGACAGCTAAGGAAGTTCAGAGTATCGGGGAAGATACTCCACTCCTTCTATTCCGGGGCTGTAGAGAGCATTCTGACTGGGAACATCACTGCCTGGTTTGGAAACAGCATGGCCCAGGATAGGAAGGCCCTACAGAGAGTGCTGCGCTCAGCAGAATGGACTACGGGTATTGCACTACCACCCCTGCAGGACTTATACAATAGGAGGTGCAAATCCAGAGCCTGTAGAATTATGAAAGACCCCCACCACCCCAACAACAGCCTGTTCAGGCTCCTGCGGTCAGGCAAGCGTCTACGGTCACATGCTGCAAGAACAGAGAGACTCCGGCTCAGCTTCTTCCCCCAGGCCATCAGAGCACTGAACACGGAACACTCCACTCAGATGAGTACACACAGACACACACACACACACACACACACACACACACACACACACACACACACACACACACACACACACACACACACACACACACACACACACACACACACACACACACACACACACACACACACACACACACACACACACACACACACACACACACACACACACACACACACACACACACTCATGCGGCAAACGCTAAACCAATCACTTAAACAAAATCTCACTTTAAAAAATTGAAAGTCACTTTAAAGGAAGGAGGTACTAATAGTATAGTTTAGATACATTATGAGTTAAAATTGTGAATTGTATATTGTATAGTAGTGTATATAGGAACCAGTTTCTCAGGAACTTAGCATGTCTTTTTTTTTACCATGCATATCTTGTGTCTTACCTATTTAATTTTTTCTATGTTTATTTTTTTCTATGCCTATTTTTATTATTGTATTTTGCACAATCAATGCAGGCATGACCCCCGCATTTCACTGTATGCCCTGGTATGTATGTGACAAATAAACCTCTTGATTCTTGATTGATTCTGTTATAATCATAACGAAAACCAGCCACATCTTTCATCAGCCTCTCTGCCTCTACACCACCCTCATGCAGGTTTTTATGAACCCTTCCTTTCTATGAAATGGTATATATGGCTCCTGTCTGCATCAGATCCTGTGGGCCCAGACAGACAAGCAACATGGAAATTATGGAGGTGAAATATACAGCCAAGCTGCAGACTTGTGGGACTTAGAGCCATGGAGGTGAGAGGTCAAGCCACAATAACAGTAAGGCAAAAAAATAAAAAATGAATACAGCAACAGACTAAGTGGAGACACAATGAACCGCTATTTGACTCTGTGGTTTTCAAGTCATCCACCATTTCACTGGTGGCGATTTCTCACAAAATGGAAGTTATGTGGGAAAAGCACCCGTTTGTCGACTTTTACCGCACACTAAGTCGAAACTTTTTGGCTCAGGAAATCACAAGGAGGAACTAATCCATTCTCAGACTGCATCAAAACGTCATGTGTTTGAGCCGAGGAGAGGGGGAGCTCGTAGACCACCTCCGTATCGGGGGGCGGGCTACATTTTCTGACCGGGCCCTTGATTGACGTTAGCCAAGCCGAGAGTTGGCCCGCGCGCCGCCGTTGCAGGTCTTGGACAGTTTTTTTTCTCTCTGTCAGACTGGCTGTGGGTCCAACGGGCTGCTAAGTAGTGATTACTGGACTTGGCCTGAAAGAACAGATGTAGGGGAGTGAAACGTGGCCCTGGAGAACCCACACTTAATGACATCAGGGAGCACCGCCCAG
>NW_028170930.1:7500-15000 GCF_963971535.1 Notolepis coatsorum | reverse complement strand
TCAGGATAAGGAAGGAGTGACAAGTTTGGTCAAAGAGAGTCAGGAGGGTGTAGAAGACACAGGTTCCTCTCAGTCCAGCATGGACGAGGATGAGGTTGAAAAACAATGGGGTGAGATTGAAAAACAATGGGGGGATGACATCTCAAGTGTTGAGGAAGATGAGTTCCCAAATGCTTCTCAAGTGTCTGATTCACAACGGAAAAAATGTTATGCAGTCAGGCAGATACATAAGTTCCTGCACACAACAAAAAATTTGAGAAGTGTCAAAGTGGAAGATTTTTTTGAAGATTTAGAGATGTTTATTTTTTCAGCAAGGACTCAAATGAGGTTGAAGAACAATGGGGGGTACACTTCACAGGAAGTTTTTGTGGCAAATTGTGCAGAAGCTCAGAAAACTGGATAATATAATGTTACCATGATAATGGAGCTTCTGATGTGTGGAGCCCGGCTGGACATTCAGGAAGGGAGTAGACCTGGGCTTGGACACTGTCTGCAAGCAGTTGGGACAATGACACTGAAAGATGTTGTGAATGTAGCCGGGTCAGAGGAAGTGGCTTCTTTATTGGGGCTGAGGACGGCCTGTCACAACAGGGTCTGTCTGGACGATTGGACTGAAGCGCGGAGCGTCGGGGAACAATACCTGTTGCAGGATTATTTCGGTGGAACGGAAGGTCCTGATGAAGGGGATCTTTTTTTTCATGAGCTGGATATAAAAACGGACACAAATGGACTGACGGGACCCTTTTGGGTTGCTCATATGTTGTTCTTGATGACATGTTATGTGTTGAATGGAAGTATGGATACTTGTTTTGTTTGGGTGGAGCTTCAATGTTTTTTTGTTGTGTTGCAGAAGGACAGGTGTATTTTAGCATTTTTTTTATTGTGAGATCTCATGTGGTTTTAAGTGTGATGGGGACACATGTTGCCCGATATAATGTGTAGTTAGTTGTTTAATTGTATTGACATACACATTGTACATTGTAATGAGAATTATGTAAATAAATGTTTTTCTAAAATCAAAAAAAAAATCTCTCTCTCTCTCTCTCTCTCCCTCTCTCTCTCTCCTCTCTCTCTCTCTCTCTCTCTCTCTCTCTCTCTCTGCCTGCTGCTTCAGTCAGCAGCTGATTCATGAATCAGATCTAGTCTTTGTGTCTCTGTGTGAGTCATGTACCGCCCGCGGGTTAATCCTGCATGACACTCAGATATGACTTTCTACTGTACACGTGTCACAGAGTGGTTCCAGTTATCGTTGCTGTTGTCGTCAATGTGATGCAGAAATCTGTTGATTTTCAGTTCGGATGGAGCCACTAAGTGGCAGGGTGCCAGATACCAACCCCTGCGCATGGGCACCTAACCTACATGTACAGTACATGTGTACTAACCTGCTCCAAGGGCACCTAACCTACATGTACAGTACATGTGTACTAACCTGCTCTAAGTGCACCTAACCTACATGTGTACATGTGTACTAACCTGCTCCAAGTGCACCTAACCTACATGTACAGTACATGTGTACTAACCTGCTCCAAGTGCACCTAACCTGCATGTACAGTACATGTGTACTAACCTGCTCCAAGTGCACCTAACCTGCATGTACAGTACATGTGTACTAACCTGCTCCATGTGCACCTAACCTACATGTACAGTACATGTGTACTAACCTGCTCCATGTGCACCTAACCTACATGTACAGTACATGTGTACTAACCTGCTCCAAGTGCACCTAACCTACATGTACAGTACATGTGTACTAACCTGCTCCAAGGGCACCTAACCTACATGTACAGTACATGTGTACTAACCTGCTCCATGTGCACCTAACCTACATGTACAGTACATGTGTACTAACCTGCTCCAAGTGCACCTAACCTACATGTACAGTACATGTGTACTAACCTGCTCTAAGGGCACCTAACCTACATGTACAGTACATGTGTACTAACCTGCTCCATGTGCACCTAACCTGCATGTACAGTACATGTGTACTAACCTGCTCTAAGGGCACCTAACCTACATGTACAGTACATGTGTACTAACCTGCTCCAAGTGCACCTAACCTACATGTACAGTACATGTGTACTAACCTGCTCTAAGGGCACCTAACCTACATGTACAGTACATGTGTACTAACCTGCTCCATGGGCACCTAACCTACATGTACAGTACATGTGTACTAACCTGCTCCAAGTGCACCTAACCTGCATGTACAGTACATGTGTACTAACCTGCTCCAAGTGCACCTAACCTACATGTACAGTACATGTGTACTAACCTGCTCCAAGTGCACCTAACCTACATGTACAGTACATGTGTACTAACCTGCTCCAAGGGCACCTAACCTGCATGTACAGTACATGTGTACTAACCTGCTCCAAGTGCACCTAACCTACATGTACAGTACATGTGTACTAACCTGCTCCATGTGCACCTAACCTACATGTACAGTACATGTGTACTAACCTGCTCCAAGTGCACCTAACCTGCATGTACAGTACATGTGTACTAACCTGCTCCATGGGCACCTAATCTGCATGTACAGTACATGTGTACTAACCTGCTCCAAGTGCACCTAACCTGCATGTACATGTGTACTAACCTGCTCCAAGGGCACCTAACCTACATGTACAGTACATGTGTACTAACCTGCTCCAAGTGCACCTAACCTGCATGTACAGTACATGTGTACTAACCTGCTCCATGTGCACCTAACCTACATGTACAGTACATGTGTACTAACCTGCTCCAAGTGCACCTAACCTGCATGTACAGTACATGTGTACTAACCTGCTCCAAGTGCACCTAACCTACATGTACAGTACATGTGTACTAACCTGCTCCATGTGCACCTAACCTACATGTACAGTACATGTGTACTAACCTGCTCCAAGTGCACCTAACCTACATGTACAGTACATGTGTACTAACCTGCTCCAAGGGCACCTAACCTACATGTACAGTACATGTGTACTAACCTGCTCCAAGTGCACCTAACCTACATGTACAGTACATGTGTACTAACCTGCTCCAAGTGCACCTAACCTACATGTACAGTACATGTGTACTAACCTGCTCCAAGTGCACCTAACCTGCATGTACAGTACATGTGTACTAACCTGCTCTAAGGGCACCTAACCTGCATGTACAGTACATGTGTACTAACCTGCTCCAAGTGCACCTAACTTACATTTACAGTACATGTGTACTAACCTGCTCTAAGTGCACCTAACCTACATGTACAGTACATGTGTACTAACCTGCTCCAAGTGCACCTAACCTGCATGTACAGTACATGTGTACTAACCTGCTCCATGTGCACCTAACCTACATGTACAGTACATGTGTACTAACCTGCTCCAAGTGCACCTAACCTACATGTACAGTACATGTGTACTAACCTGCTCCAAGTGCACCTAACCTACATGTACATGTGTACTAACCTGCTCCATGGGCACCTAACCTACATGTACAGTACATGTGTACTAACCTGCTCCAAGTGCACCTAACCTACATGTACAGTACATGTGTACTAACCTGCTCCAAGGGCACCTAACCTACATGTACAGTACATGTGTACTAACCTGCTCCAAGTGCACCTAACCTACATGTACAGTACATGTGTACTAACCTGCTCCAAGGGCACCTAACCTACATGTACAGTACATGTGTACTAACCTGCTCCAAGTGCACCTAACCTACATGTACAGTACATGTGTACTAACCTGCTCTAAGTGCACCTAACCTACATGTACAGTACATGTGTACTAACCTGCTCCAAGTGCACCTAACCTACATGTACAGTACATGTGTACTAACCTGCTCCAAGTGCACCTAACCTACATGTACAGTACATGTGTACTAACCTGCTCTAAGTGCACCTAACCTACATGTACAGTACATGTGTACTAACCTGCTCCAAGTGCACCTAACCTACATGTACAGTACATGTGTACTAACCTGCTCCAAGTGCACCTAACCTACATGTACAGTACATGTGTACTAACCTGCTCCAAGTGCACCTAACCTACATGTACAGTACATGTGTACTAACCTGCTCCAAGTGCACCTAACCTACATGTACAGTACATGTGTACTAACCTGCTCCAAGTGCACCTAACCTACATGTACAGTACATGTGTACTAACCTGCTCCATGTGCACCTAACCTACATGTGTACATGTGTACTAACCTGCTCCAAGTGCACCTAACCTGCATGTACAGTACATGTGTACTAACCTGCTCCATGTGCACCTAACCTACATGTGTACATGTGTACTAACCTGCTCCAAGTGCACCTAACCTACATGTACAGTACATGTGTACTAACCTGCTCCAAGTGCACCTAACCTGCATGTACAGTACATGTGTACTAACCTGCTCCAAGTGCACCTAACCTGCATGTACAGTACATGTGTACTAACCTGCTCCAAGTGCACCTAACCTACATGTACAGTACATGTGTACTAACCTGCTCCAAGTGCACCTAACCTGCATGTACAGTACATGTGTACTAACCTGCTCCAAGTGCACCTAACCTACATGTACAGTACATGTGTACTAACCTGCTCCAAGTGCACCTAACCTACATGTACAGTACATGTGTACTAACCTGCTCCAAGTGCACCTAACCTACATGTGTACATGTGTACTAACCTGCTCCAAGTGCACCTAACCTACATGTACAGTACATGTGTACTAACCTGCTCCAAGTGCACCTAACCCTGCATGTACAGTACATGTGTACTAACCTGCTCCAAGTGCACCTAACCTGCATGTACAGTACATGTGTACTAACCTGCTCCATGTGCACCTAACCTACATGTGTACATGTGTACTAACCTGCTCCAAGTGCACCTAACCTGCATGTACAGTACATGTGTACTAACCTGCTCCAAGTGCACCTAACCTACATGTACAGTACATGTGTACTAACCTGCTCCAAGTGCACCTAACCTACATGTACAGTACATGTGTACTAACCTGCTCCAAGTGCACCTAACCTGCATGTACAGTACATGTGTACTAACCTGCTCCAAGTGCACCTAACCTACATGTACAGTACATGTGTACTAACCTGCTCCAAGTGCACCTAACCTACATGTACAGTACATGTTAGCTAACATTAGGTTCTGTGATACAACAAAATGGACAAGAGCTTGACATATGTTACAAACATTGCAGACGTCTCACTACAGTGTTAATACATCTACAGTGTTAATACATCTACAGTGTTAATACATCTACAGTGTTAATACATCTCACTACAGTCATCTCACTAAAGGGTTAATACATCTCACTAAAGGCCATTTGAGTGTTTTGGTTATTATTATTAGAATAGTGTCTTATTTATGTTTGAACACTAGAGGGCTCACCGCCTCCATTATAGCCCCTCTTCTATAAATAGCCTAGCTAATTACCGTAATCCCATGCACCTGTGATGAGGATACATTTTCCTACCTGTTTCACTGTTGGATCTGACCACGGAGCAATTGACGACTGTTCTGTTTAACCCTTCATCCACCATCATTTACCTTTGGACAACAATAAACCCTGTAAACCGTAAGAGGAGCAACTTTGGACATTCAATTCATTCAACATCACAACCTTGGGACTGAGTAAGATAGTTAATTGCGGGTGCATCGTGGACGCTTGTCGATTCATTGGGGAGCGACAAGCGGCCACTACAACAGTGTTAATACATCTCACTACATCTCACTAACGTGCTAATACATCCACACACACACATTATTTGGAAGATTGTGCCGTACTACAACAAGTACAGAGTAAGGAGAATATACTGCAGTAATATAACAGCTACAGAGTAGAGTATACTGCAGTAATATAACAGGTAGAGAGTAGAATATACTGCAGTAATATAACAGCTACAGAGTAGAGTATACTGCAGTAATATAACAGGTAGAGAGTAGAATATACTGCAGTAATATAACAGGTAGAGAGTAGAATATACTGCAGTAATATAACAGGTAGAGAGTAGAGTATACTGCAGTAATATAACAGCTACAGAGTAGAGTATACTGCAGTAATATAACAGCTACAGAGTAGAGTATACTGCAGTAATATAACAGCTACAGAGTAGAATATACTGCAGTAATATAACAGCTACAGAGTAGAGTATACTGCAGTAATATAACAGGTAGAGAGTAGAATATACTGCAGTAATATAACAGCTACAGAGTAGAATATACTGCAGTAATATAACAGGTAGAGAGTAGAGTATACTGCAGTAATATAACAGGTAGAGAGTAGAATATACTGCAGTAATATAACAGCTACAGAGTAGAATATACTGCAGTAATATAACAGGTAGAGAGTAGAGTATACTGCAGTAATATAACAGGTAGAGAGTAGAGTATACTGCAGTAATATAACAGGTAGAGAGTAGAGTATACTGCAGTAATATAACAGGTAGAGAGTAGAGTATACTGCAGTAATATAACAGGTAGAGAGTAGAGTATACTGCAGTAATATAACAGCTACAGAGTAGAGTATACTGCAGTAATATAACAGGTAGAGAGTAGAGTATACTGCAGTAATATAACAGGTAGAGAGTAGAGTATACTGCAGTAATATAACAGGTAGAGAGTAGAGTATACTGCAGTAATATAACAGGTAGAGAGTAGAGTATACTGCAGTAATATAACAGGTAGAGAGTAGAGTATACTGCAGTAATATAACAGGTAGAGAGGCCCAGTCCCCTCACCCTAACCAGAGTGGCAGTGGAAGCCCACATGGTGCCCCTCACCCTAACCAGAGTGTCAGTGGAGGCCCACATGGTGCCCCTCACCCTAACCAGAGGGTCAGTGGAAGCCCACATGGTGCCCCTCACCCTAACCAGAGGGTCAGTGGAGGCCCACATGGTGCCCCTCACCCTAACCAGAGGGTCAGTGGAGGCCCACATGGTGCCCCTCACCCTAACCAGAGGGTCAGTGGAGGCCCACATGGTGCCCCTCACCCTAACCAGAGGGTCAGTGGAAGCCCACATGGTGCCGGTGAGCGGAGGGTGGTCAGGTCCGGGCCGCCAGAGGACAGGTGCTGAGTGTGAAGGCCCTGCCAGCGGCTTGTGATCCACCAGCTCTACATGTTTCTTCAGCCCCTGCCAGCGGCTTGTGATCCACCAGTTCTACATGTTTCTTCAGCCCCTGCTGGCCTCACTGTGATCCACCAGTTCTACATGTTTCTTCAGCCCCTGCTGGCCTCACTGTGATCCACCAGTTCTACATGTTTCTTCAGCCCCTGCTGGCCTCACTGTGATCCACCAGTTCTACATGTTTCTTCAGCCCCTGCTGGCCTCACTGTGATCCACCAGTTCTACATGTTTCTTCAGCCCCTGCTGGCCTCACTGTGATCCACCAGTTCTACATGTTTCTTCAGCCCCTGCCTGCTGGCCTCACTGTGATCCACCAGCTCTACATGTTTCTTCAGCCCCTGCTGGCCTCACTGTGATCCACCAGTTCTACATGTTTCTTCAGCCCCTGCTGGCCT
>NW_028170930.1:0-5000 GCF_963971535.1 Notolepis coatsorum | reverse complement strand
GCAGTGTAATGTGATTACTTTTACTTTTGGATTATATAGAAAATGCACATACACAATGTTCTGCACACTGTAATTGAATAGGAGTTACTATCATAATCTGCAACCAGTATTAACCATGTATGAAATTGTGCCTAAACTCTAACAGAATACAGTCACTAGTTTCTATAAAGTAATAAAATACATATTGTAATCCATTTCTCCCTACAGGCTCTCCTCATACCTGATCTCACATGTAGATGTAGAATCTCTGTGGATTTAAGACCAATACATCAGAATCAAGAATCCAGAATCAAGAGGTTTATTTGTCACATACATACCAGGAGGGCATACAGTGAAATGCGGGTGGTCATGCCCGCATTGATTGTGCAAAATACAGTAATAAAATAGGCATAGAAAAATAGGTAAGACACTATACTATACAGTACCTCCTTCCTTTAAAGTGATTGTTTTAGCGGTTGCTGCATGAGTGTGTGTGTGTGTGTGTCTGTGTGTGTGTGTGTGTGTGTGCTCATGTGTACTTGTGAGTGGAGAGTTCAGTGTTCAGTGTTCTGATGGCCTGGAGGAAGAAGCTGAGCCGGAGTCTCTCTGTTCTCGCAGCGTGTGTACGTAGGCGCTTGCCTGACCGCAGCAGCTTGAACAGGCTGTTGTTGGGGTGGTGAGGGTCCTTCATTATTCTGCAGGCTCTGGATTTGCACCTCCTGTTATATAAGTCCTGCAGGGGTGGTAGTGCAATACCCGTAGTACGCTCTGCTGAGCGTACCACTCTCAGCCTGTCTGGTGAGATGAGAATCATTTGATGTGAATGTTCTATTGAATCCGAAACCTTCAGTGTCTTAGTATTCCCCTCGTCGTGCTGAGAGGGAGAACTCGTAGTCTTAGTATTCCCCTCCTCGTGCTGAGAGGGAGAACTCGTAGCAGAGAGTCTGTGGACTTGAAGCGAACTTGACCTTGAAGTGTTTAACATGTGTAGCTGAGGTGGTAGCATTCAGAAGAGAATGGATTTTTGAGCTGTAGTTTCCTTGTATTGGTTAAGATTCCCTTGACATATTCCCTTACATATGATGTTAGCTTTATAACTGTGTTATATTCAGCTCTATAAAAGTACATTTAACAGCTCAATGCGTATTTGGGTCCAAAGTTTCAAATGTTATATATACCATTTCAAAGTGACAACAATAATGTTTTAAAAGGACCCAAGTTTATTTCCTGTTGCAATGTTAGCTAATGCAATAGACAGGAAATACATTCTGATTTTACTACCATAGCAATAGATCAAAACGTAAGCAGAGGATCTCTTTTTATAGTTAGTAAGCAAGTAAACAGAAATAAACAGGGATCTACATTCTGTTAAACAAACAGAAAGAAAAAACAGTTGTATTCAATTATGCAATCCATAATCATTAGGTACACTGTCTATAATCTATAATCACAGTCAGACAGTAGGTACACGGTCTATAATCTATAATCTATAGTCAGGCAGTAGGTGTCTACTCCCTATAATCACAGTGAGACAGTAGGTGATCTGTCTACACTCTATAATCACAGTGAGACGGTAGGTGTCTACACTCTATAATCACAGTCAGACAGTAGGTGTCTACACTCTATAATCACAGTCAGACAGTAGGTGTCTACACTCTATAATCACAGTCAGACAGTAGGTGTCTACACTCTATAATCACAGTCAGACAGTAGGTGTCTACACTCTATAATCACAGTCAGACAGTAGGTGTCTACACTCTATAATCACAGTCAGACAGCAGGTGTCTACACTCTATAATCACAGTCAGACAGTAGGTGTCTACACTCTATAATCACAGTCAGACTGTAGGTGTCTACACTCTATAATCACAGTCAGACAGTAGGTGTCTACACTCTATAATCACAGTGAGACAGTAGGTGTCTACACTCTATAATCACAGTCAGACAGCAGGTGTCTACACTCTATAATCACAGTCAGACAGTAGGTGTCTACTCTCTATAATCACAGTCAGACAGTAGGTGTCTACACTCTATAATCACAGTCAGACAGTAGGTGTCTACACTCTATAATCACAGTCAGACAGTAGGTGTCTACACTCTATAATCACAGTCAGACAGTAGGTGTCTACACTCTATAATCACAGTCAGACAGTAGGTGTCTACACTCTATAATCACAGTGAGACAGTAGGTGTCTACACTCTATAATCACAGTCAGACAGTAGGTGTCTACTCTCTATAATCACAGTCAGACAGTAGGTGTCTACACTCTATAATCACAGTCAGACAGTAGGTGTCTACACTCTATAATCACAGTCAGACAGTAGGTGTCTACACTCTATAATCACAGTCAGACAGTAGGTGTCTACACTCTATAATCACAGTCAGACAGTAGGTGTCTACACTCTATAATCACAGTCAGACAGCAGGTGTCTACACTCTATAATCACAGTCAGACAGTAGGTGTCTACACTCTATAATCACAGTCAGACAGTAGGTGTCTACACTCTATAATCACAGTGAGACAGTAGGTGTCTACACTCTATAATCACAGTGAGACAGTAGGTGTCTACACTCTATAATCACAGTCAGACAGTAAGTGTCTACACTCTATAATCACAGTCAGACAGTAGGTGTCTACACTCTATAATCACAGTCAGACAGTAGGTGTCTACACTCTATAATCACAGTCAGACAGTAGGTGTCTACACTCTATAATCACAGTGAGACAGTAGGTGTCTACACTCTATAATCACAGTCAGACAGTAGGTGTCTACTCTCTATAATCACAGTCAGACAGTAGGTGTCTACACTCTATAATCACAGTCAGACAGTAGGTGTCTACACTCTATAATCACAGTCAGACAGTAGGTGTCTACACTCTATAATCACAGTCAGACAGTAGGTGTCTACACTCTATAATCACAGTCAGACAGTAGGTGTCTACACTCTATAATCACAGTCAGACAGTAGGTGTCTACACTCTATAATCACAGTCAGACAGTAGGTGTCTACACTCTATAATCACAGTCAGACAGTATGTGTCTACACTCTATAATCACAGTCAGACAGTAGGTGTCTACACTCTATAATCACAGTCAGACAGCAGGTGTCTACACTCTATAATCACAGTCAGACAGTAGGTGTCTACACTCTATAATCACAGTCAGACAGTAGGTGTCTACACTCTATAATCACAGTCAGACAGTAGGTGTCTACACTCTATAATCACAGTCAGACAGCAGGTGTCTACACTCTATAATCACAGTCAGACAGCAGGTGTCTACACTCTATAATCACAGTCAGACAGTAGGTGTCTACACTCTATAATCACAGTCAGACAGCAGGTGTCTACACTCTATAATCACAGTCAGACAGTAGGTACACTGTCTACACTCTATAATCACAGTCAGACAGCAGGTGTCTACACTCTTATAATCACAGTCAGACAGTATGTGTCTACACTCTATAATCACAGTCAGACAGTAGGTACACTGTCTACACTCTATAATCACAGTCAGACAGTAGGTATGCACTCCCCCATCTCCAGAAATAGCACTACAACACTGTGTATAAACGTAACAGTGGTTTTGGTTTTTGGCATGGTAGGGTTTGGGGGGGGGGGGGCATCATCCTAATGACCAGTTGCATGGGCATATCTTAAGCCTAGTCCTATAGATACAAGGTTACATGTTGCCGTCAGCAGGGATGTCCTTTGGTGAAACCTTCTTGAGTCTAGGATCTAGGCTCCATGTCTGTGAGAGCAGCAACAACAGCACTGTTTAATAACAAACACATTACTGCTGGAACCCATTCACGTCCCATTGTGGAAAGACAAACACAAGGAGGGTTTGTATGATTTGATTTGGTCTGGTATGGTGTGGTCTGATATGGTTTGGTCTACTAGTGCCACCCTGCCTGCTCCCAGGGGGACTAAATTGATGCGACATACATATTCTGTGTGTGTGTGTGTGTGTGTGTGTGTGTGTGTGTGTGTGTGTGTGTGTGTGTGTGTGTGTGTGTGTGTGTGTGTGTGTGTGTGTGTGTGTTGTGTGTGTGTGTGTGTGTGTGTGTGTGTGTGTGTGTGTGTGTGTGTGTGTGTGTGTGTGTGTGTGTGTGTGTGTGTGTGTGCATTTACGGTCTCACATCAAACAGCTACCAGCAGGAAGGAGCATCAGTTCATCTCTTCAATAACATGATGGAAACCAGCGGGGGGGGGGCCTCAGGGTCATCTGAAACCAGTGGGGGGGGGGCCTCAGGGTCATCTGAAACCAGCGGGGGGGGGGGGGCCTCAGGGTCATCTGAAACCAGTGGGGGGGGGGCCTCAGGGTCATCTGAAACCAGCGGGGGGGGGGCCTCAGGGTCATCTGAAACCAGCGGGGGGGGGGGCCTCAGGGTCGTCTGAAACCAGCGGGGGGGGGGGCCTCAGGGTCGTCTGAAACCAGCGGGGGGGGGGCCTCAGGTCGTCTGAAACCAGCGGGGGGGGGGCCTCAGGGTCGTCTGAAACCAGCGGGGGGGGGGCCTCAGGGTCGTCTGAAACCAGCGGGGGGGGGGCCTCAGGGTCGTCTGGCCCCTGGGGGGGGGGGCTCCGGGTCGTCTGGCCCCTGGGGGGGGGCTCCGGGTCGTCTGGCCCCTGGGGGGGGGCTCCGGGTCGTCTGGCCCCTGGGGGGGGGGGCCTCAGGGTCGTCTGGCCGCGTGTCTCTTCAGCTCAGCTCCTGGAAACGTGACTTCATCTGAACGTTTCCTTTCACAGGTAAAGCAGCACGTCTGGGTCACTTACAGGTAAAGCAGCACGTCTGGGTCACTTACAGGTAAAGCAGCACGTCTGGGTCACTTACAGGTAAAGCAGCACGTCTGGGTCACTTACAGGTAAAGCAGCACGTCTGGGTCACTTACAGGTAAAGCAGCACGTCTGGGTCACTTACAGGTAAAGCAGCACGTCTGGGTCACTTACAGGTAAAGCAGCACGTCTGGGTCACTTACAGGTAAAGCAGCACGTCTGGGTCACTTACAGGTAAAGCAG
>NW_028170931.1:0-1000 GCF_963971535.1 Notolepis coatsorum | reverse complement strand
ACAGGGATGAACAGGCTATAGACTACGTTGCCCATCCTGAGCCTGCTATGATGCAGGTGTTTTTACATCACCACCCAAAAGAAGATTCAGCCAAGAGCGAGTGAGTACACTGGTCCACTTGTCCATGGCACTTACTACCCAGCTTTGTAATGGGTTGGGGGGGGGAATAGTACAGTAGGTACGCATATTTAAGGGGACCGTAAGGATGGTGTACTGGTGGGTGGTGTCCGACCGATTATAGTTGGGCCGGTCTGGGCCAAAAAAATAAATGGACCTCCCTAATTTCTAAACCCTGGCTACGGCCCTGCATACACCTGGTCTCTTTTGAAAGATAACATTCTGACGTGTCTGATACAATAAAGAAAGTTCAATTTTAGTGCTAATAGAAGTCTGAACTTCAGTTGTAGAAAAACGTGTTACTCATGTTTTTCTGTAGTAGTTGGAATATCCAAATATAGTATTTCCACTATGACTCACTTCCTGGTGCTTTAGCTCAATGTATTTTGACTGGTAGCTGAAGTTATGCCTTGAAACCAAGTATATTTTCCAAGGATCTATTCCTTGGACAGAAAATGTGTTATTATGGGGGTGACAGTGGCGCAGGAGGTAGAGCAGTCGTCTGGTAGTCGGAAGGTTCCCCGTTCGATTCCCGCTCCTCCCGGGCAGCGTGTCGATGTGTCCTTGAGCAAGACACAATTTTTACAAAATTGTAAAGTAAAAAGGCTCTATATAAAATGCACCATTTATTTTATTTATTTATAATCAGGGAAAATATTAATCCTAGTATGCAATGAATATGCAATGAAAGTGCTATGTGATTTTTTTACGAGAGCAGGCCTATCAGCTTCTGTAGACGGCTGTCATCGTGGGAGACACGGCGGTCATCCTTCTATTGCCTGGAAACACCATTTCTGAACTCTTCCATGTTCTGTGTTGGTATCGCCTGGTTTTATTATCTGCATCTCGTCTCCTTTATCTTCTCGGCTCTCGGGTCATTTGG
>NW_028170932.1:0-18789 GCF_963971535.1 Notolepis coatsorum | reverse complement strand
TCCCATACATACATTTCCGTTTTATACCGTGATGAATATGAATATATTTCTAGAGCGTTCTGTCTCATTTCAATAAACTCCAGCAAATCGAGCTTCAATGTATTTAGTTAGAAATCGTGCCATTTGTCGCTTGATTTATGAATAGTTTTCAAATAAACGCTAGATTATCGATATTATATGTGTCATCATGCGCGAACAGAAGCGGGGTCTGAAAAATCGCTTCTCCGTACTTTGGTCGGCGCGAACCTCACACACACACACACACACACACACACACACACACACACACACACACACACACACACACACACACACACACACACACACACACACACACACACACACACACACACACACACACACACACACACACACACACACACACTCCGATGGCGGTGAAATGAACATCGGATTAACCCAAGATTCGTAACATAAAGTCCTTACCTCACATCTGATGTAGTGAAAAAAGATTAATCCAATTCCTGATCGCCATTCCAAATATTGATCGTGTTTATTGATCCAACGTTATATGTCCAAAACACATAATCCACGCTGCTCCGAGTGTCCCAGTCCATCTGTTATAACGATACTGCATGCCCGAGAAGTAAAACCTGGACCGGACTTCTTAGATTGATGCACAGCCCCAGCCAGAGGGATTCCAATGATGTGCAATACCATCCGGGAGACGTTAGGCGGCGGTATTTGCCCTTTGCGAGCTCAGACCCATTCCCAATGATAACGTCAGGCTGGATGGATGAAAAATTAATAAAATAAATATCGATTCAAACCGAGATATCTCGGGTCTTGGCGCCCAGCGCATGGCGAGTTAACCCGACTTATCTTGAGTTTGGCCTCCAAAGGGTTTTAAGGCGCAGTCCAATATTGACCTTGATATTTATGGTAAAGGAAAAAAAATTGCCACATTCAGCCAAAACCTCTCATTGGGGTGAATGGAGCCTGTGCCTCGCTCTCGTCCCCTAAGGGAGGGGAACAGTAAAGCCAGCCAATGACGTGCTGTGGGTAGGTCACGTGATGCATTACAGGAAGTAAAGCCAGCCAATGACACGCTGTGGGTAGGTCACGTCACGTGGTGCATTACAGGAAGTAAAGCCAGCCAATGACATGCTGTGGGTAGGTCACGTGATGCATTACAGGAAGTAAAGCCAGCCAATGACACGCTGTGGGTAGGTCACGTCACGTGATGCATTACAGGAAGTAAAGCCAGCCAATGACGTGCTGTGGGTAGGTCACGTCTCGTGATGCATTACAGGAAGTGAGAAGGACTTGGTTAGTCTCCCCTTTGAAACGTCTCTGGTTTTATATGAATTTAAAGGCTCACCAAGTGAGAGCAGTCAAACCGGAGAATGAATGGTCCTAGTCTGAACAGTGACCGTGACCACTACTAGTGCTGTCATTCCACGTTTCTATATTCAACCAACACAATGTAACAATGGTGGCTCATTATATACAAAATACTTCCTTCAGTGATCAGCTTACGCAACTGGGTACACTGCCTGTACCGATAATGGAACATATCTACATATCCTACATCTCAGAGACAATAGATGCGAGAGGATGATGAATAGTGCACATTGTGTAAATATGAATATTCATATAGCTAGTGTTCATTAGAAATCATTATAAAAATATAATTTTGTATTTGAATTAAATAAACACACACACACACATAATCTAGTTTGGAATACAAGGTAACAAATGTAATTTTTCTGTGAAAAACCTAGAACTTTTTTCGACTAAAAGAAATTCTTAGTCAAGTTGATTTAACTGACAGATCTGCAATCAGGCAGAAAGAGCACTTTAAATCTAGTGCTTATACCAGAGAGGTGCTTATCATCCTTCAAACAGAACGATTATTCAGCTAATGGACTAAGCGGATCGTAAAAATCCAGACCTTAACCCTTTCACTGCCACACTACAGAAGGTTAACCTTTCACTACCACACTATAGAAGGTTAACCTTTCACTACCACACTACAGATGGTTAACCTTTTCACTACCACACTACAGATGGTTAACCTTTTCACTGCCACACTACAGAAGGTTAACCTTTCACTACCACACTACAGAAGGTTAACCTTTCACTACCACACTACAGAAGGTTAACCTTTCACTACCACACTACAGAAGGTTAACCCTTTCACTGCCACACTACAGAAGGTTAACCCTTTCACTGCCACACTACAGACGGTTAACCTTTCACTGCCACACTACAGAAGGTTAACCCTTTCACTGCCACACTACAGAAGGTTAACCCTTTCACTGCCACACTACAGAAGGTTAACCCTTTCACTGCCACACTACAGAAGGTTAACCCTTTCACTGCCACACTACAGAAGGTTAACCCTTTCACTGCCACACTACAGAAGGTTAACCCTTTCACTGCCACACTACAGAAGGTTAACCCTTTCACTGACACACTACAGAAGGTTAACCCTTTCACTACCACACTACAGAAGGTTAATCCTTTCACTGACACACTACAGATGGTTAACTCGTTAACTACCACACTACAGACGGTTAGTGTGGTAGTGAAAAGGTTAACCTTCTGTAGCGTGGTTGTCAAAGGGTTAACCCTTTGTTGCGGGGGGGTAGTGAAAGGGTTAACCTTCTGTATTGTGTAGCGAAAGGGTTAACGTGAGGTATTCAGAACCGCGTGGCAGTGGATCCCGCGCTCATCAGCTGTCTACGTGTCAGTCAGTCGTTAGCTCCAGATTCGGACGGGCGCTGTCACCGGTGATCCTCATGTCTTCTGACACGCTGTCACCACGAGTCTCCCCGCTCTGAGGAGACACATGGACACACACACACACCACCACGCCACACACACACACACACCACCACGCCACGCCGAGACACATGGACACACACACACACACACACACACACACACACACACACACACACACACACACACACACCACGCCGAGACACATGGACACACACACACACACCACCACACCACACACACACACCACCACGCCACGCCGAGACACATGGACACACACACACACACCACCACACCACACACACACACACACACCACCACACCACACACACACACACACACCACCACGCCACACACACACACCACCACACCACACACACACACACACACACCACCACGCCACGCCGAGACACATGGACACACACACACACACCACCACACCACACACACACACACACACCACCACACCACACACACACACACACACACCACCACGCCACGCCGAGACACATGGACACACACACAGCCTCACCAGCTCACCGTAGATTTTATAGGCTTATAGTTATACTGTTTACTACCGTAGTACTATTGTACTCCTCGTATGTGACTTGTGGTCAGTACCCTGTGTACCGTGTGTTCCTCCTGGTCTCTAACCTGTGACGTGGCCCCGGCGTGCTGGTGTGTGTGTGTGTAGCCTGTGAGTACCGTCCGCTGCGCTTGTCTTTGGTGGATAACAATATGCCCCGCCCCCCCCCCCCCCCCCCCCCTCCCTACGTGCTGCTGACGCTAACCCAGGGGTTCTCAAACTGTTTTATACCACAACCCCATTTTATTTAGGATTTCTTTTGGGGGGGGGGGGGGGGGGCCCACACACTTGTATGTATCGCGTAATTTCAACGTGGAATTAAGGAATATCAAAATAAAAGCACACGTTGTTGAACTCGATCGTGCATATTTATTATAACATTTTATTACAGCACTATGTTATCGATACACATTTACACAAAAGATAATTTTTTTTTTTACTTGCCAATGCGCAAGTAACTTTCACCTACCCACGACCCCACTTTGGGTCGCGACCCGTAGTTTGAGAACCGCTGCTCTAACCCCCTCCTCGCTCCGCTGACCTGACGTGGGCGAGCCCCGCCTTCACTAACCCCCCTCAGCCTGTGACCCCCTCGTGACCCCGTGACCCGATGACCCCGTTAACGCTATGACACGTCCCAGCAGGGCTTTCCGAGGCATTGCGGAGAGAAAAAGGAGAAAGAGAGAGCAGGAGGCAGCCGGCGTGATAGAGAGGTACCGTCTACCACCACCAGGCTGTGCTGTTCTGTGTTGTGCAAAAACGCACGCACGCACGCACACACACACACACACACACACACACACACACACACACACACACACACACACACACACACACATTACAAACACACTCTCTCACTCAAAAAGTATGGGCAGTTATGGTCTTCGTTCCCAGGGCTTATTTTGTCCCTGGGGTCCGTACTGAACTGGGGACCAGGGCGTTCAGGTGGGCAGCTCCCTCCTCCTGGAATCAGATACAAAACCACCTGAACCTGCCTGAGCTGGTCTCACTGGTTGCTTTTAAAACACTTCTAAGAGATATGGAATCCAGCACATCTGGCTGCAGATGTTTTGACTGACTTTAAATGGTTCTGTGAATCGTCCTTGTTTTTGTTTTAATTGCTCTATGTTTGTTTTTTAAATATGTTTCGTCTGTAAATGTGAAATTGTAACTGTGCTGCTGCCTATCGTGGCCAGGACGCTCTTGTAGAAGAGATTTTTAATCTCAATGAGACTTTTCCTGGTTAAATAAAGGTTAAAGGCCAACCTTCACGTTGTATTTTTGTTCAATAAACAATGTGGACTAGGCCAACGGTGACTTTCATGAAGAAGGGAAAAAAAAGTATTGAAATTGACCCAGTTTTAGCGTTTTTATCAAACATTTTGTCTGCCCAACACAATCACCACGCACGTGGATATTTTAATCAATGGTTCATAACGTGCGTGTGTAATCGAAATGATCTCGTCACAACAGGTGCAGGGCACCAGGGGGCTCACCAGGGGGCGCTGAGAGTCACACACAGCTAGTGGCAGGCACTGATTATGCTTGCTACTACTAGCCGAATGAAAATGTATCTGTTTCACCTAACAACACTATTGCTCCGTGATTATAGCCATCCATCTCTAAAGCTAACCACTATTTGTAAAAGCCACAACCACGTTACCATATTTGTAATAATGTAAATCATTGTGTCGTTGTACACATATTGTGTTTATAACGTTAGTAGCTAACATAGCTTAGCTTAGTAGCTATTGTGCTAACAACATATCCCGACATCCGGCTCGCTGGCCGGCATGAACGGCCGACCCAAAATGGTTCTCTCCTCTCTGTGCACCCCGTCCCCGCGGGTGCCCTGCCGGGGGGCCCGTGGACGCGACGGCGGCGGCCGTGGGGTGCTCAAGCCCGTAAAGGCTAGTGGTACACGATAGCTATGGGCTAACTAGCGCTGCGGGCTCGGGCGCCCTGTGGCCGCCGCTGTTGTCGCGTCCACAAGCTCCTCCGCAGGACACCCGCGAGGACGGGGGCACACAAAGAGGAGAGAACCACCCGCAGGGACGGCGGGCTATAGGCTAACGTCAGTGTAGTGGTCCCGACTGTATCAGGGACGGCGGAGCTATAGGCTAACGTCAGTGTAGTGGTCCCGACTGTATCAGGGACGGCGGAGCTATAGGCTAACGTCAGTGTAGTGGTCCCGACTGTATCAGGGACGGCGGGCTATAGGCTAACGTCAGTGTAGTGGTCCCGACTGTATCAGGGACGGCGGAGCTATAGGCTAACGTCAGTGTAGTGGTCCTGACTGTATCAGGGACGGCGGAGCTATAGGCTAACGTCAGTGTAGTGGTCCCGACTGTATCAGGGACGGCGGAGCTATAGGCTAACGTCAGTGTAGTGGTCCCGACTGTATCAGGGACGGCGGGCTATAGGCTAACGTCAGTGTAGTGGTCCTGACTGTAGCAGGACGGTGGAGCTATAGGCTAACGTCAGTGTAGTGATCCCGACTGTAGCAGGACGGTGGAGCTATAGGCTAACGTTAGTGTAGTGGTCCTGACTGTATCAGGGACGGCGGAGCTATAGGCTAACGTCAGTGTAGTGGTCCTGACTGTAGCAGGACGGCGGAGCTATAGGCTAACGTCAGTGTAGTGGTCCTGACTGTATCAGGGACGGCGGAGCTATAGGCTAACGTCAGTGTAGTGGTCCTGACTGTAGCAGGACGGCGGAGCTATAGGCTAACGTCAGTGTAGTGGTCCTGACTGTATCAGGGACGGCGGAGCTATAGGCTAACGTCAGTGTAGTGGTCCCGACTGTATCAGGGACGGCGGGCTATAGGCTAACGTCAGTGTAGTGGTCCCGACTGTATCAGGGACGGCGGGGCTATAGGCTAACGTCAGTGTAGTGGTCCCGACTGTATCAGGGACGGCGGAGCTATAGGCTAACGTCAGTGTAGTGGTCCCGACTGTATCAGGGACGGCGGGCTATAGGCTAACGTCAGTGTAGTGGTCCCGACTGTATCAGGGACGGCGGGCTATAGGCTAACGTCAGTGTAGTGGTCCCGACTGTATCAGGGACGGCGGGCTATAGGCTAACGTCAGTGTAGTAGTCCTGACTGTAGCAGGGACGGTGGGCTATAGGCTAACGTCAGTGTAGTGGTCCCGACTGTATCAGGGACGGTGGAGCTATAGGCTAACGTCAGTGTAGTGGTCCCGACTGTAGCAGGGACGGCGGAGCTATAGGCTAACGTCAGTGTAGTGGTCCTGACTGTATCAGGGACGGCGGAGCTATAGGCTAACGTCAGTGTAGTGGTCCTGACTGTACCAGGGACGGCGGGCTATAGGCTAACGTCAGTGTAGTGGTCCCGACTGTATCAGGGACGGCGGGCTATAGGCTAACGTCAGTGTAATGGTCCCGACTGTATCAGGGACGGCGGGCTATAGGCTAACGTCAGTGAAGTGGTCCCGACTGTATCAGGGACGGCGGGCTATAGGCTAACGTCAGTGTAGTGGTCCCGACTGTATCAGGGACGGCGGGCTATAGGCTAACGTCAGTGTAGTGGTCCTGACTGTATCAGGGACGGCGGAGCTATAGGCTAACGTCAGTGTAGTGGTCCCGACTGTATCAGGGACGGCGGGCTATAGGCTAACGTCAGTGTAGTAGTCCTGACTGTAGCAGGGACGGCGGGCTATAGGCTAACGTCAGTGTAGTGGTCCCGACTGTATCAGGGACGGTGGAGCTATAGGCTAATGTCAGTGTAGTGGTCCCGACTGTAGCAGGGACGGCGGAGCTATAGGCTAACGTCAGTGTAGTGGTCCTGACTGTATCAGGGACGGCGGAGCTATAGGCTAACGTCAGTGTAGTGGTCCTGACTGTACCAGGGACGGCGGAGCTATAGGCTAACGTCAGTGTAGTGGTCCCGACTGTATCAGGGACGGCGGAGCTATAGGCTAACGTCAGTGTAGTGGTCCCGACTGTATCAGGGACGGCGGAGCTATAGGCTAACGTCAGTGTAGTGGTCCCGACTGTATCAGGGACGGCGGGCTATAGGCTAACGTCAGTGTAGTGGTCCCTACTGTATCAGGGACGGCGGGCTATAGGCTAACGTCAGTGTAGTGGTCCCGACTGTATCAGGGACGGCGGGCTATAGGCTAACGTCAGTGTAGTGGTCCCGACTGTATCAGGGACGGCGGGCTATAGGCTAACGTCAGTGTAGTGGTCCCGACTGTATCAGGGACGGCGGGCTATAGGCTAACGTCAGTGTAGTGGTCCTGACTGTATCAGGGACGGCGGAGCTATAGGCTAACGTCAGTGTAGTGGTCCCGACTGTATCAGGGACGGCGGAGCTATAGGCTAACGTCAGTGTAGTGGTCCCGACTGTATCAGGGACGGCGGAGCTATAGGCTAACGTCAGTGTAGTGGTCCCGACTGTATCAGGGACGGCGGGCTATAGGCTAACGTCAGTGTAGTGGTCCCGACTGTATCAGGGACAGCGGGCTATAGGCTAACGTCAGTGTAGTGGTCCCGACTGTATCAGGGACGGCGGGCTATAGGCTAACGTCAGTGTAGTGGTCCCGACTGTATCAGGGACGGCGGGCTATAGGCTAACGTCAGTGTAGTGGTCCCGACTGTATCAGGGACGGCGGGCTATAGGCTAACGTCAGTGTAGTGGTCCCGACTGTATCAGGGACGGCGGGCTATAGGCTAACGTCAGTGTAGTGGTCCCGACTGTATCAGGGACGGCGGGCTATAGGCTAACGTCAGTGTAGTGGTCCTGACTGTATCAGGGACGGCGGAGCTATAGGCTAACTGTGATGCACCGAGTGGGCCACCATTGATCTAGTACTCAAGTCAAGTCAAGTCAAGAGTTTTAATTGTCACGGCATACAGGTATACAATGAAATGCGGGTGGTCTTGCCCGCAACGATGTGCAATACAGTGGTACATATAATAGAATCAAAAGAAGAAAACAACATTGTGCAGTAACAGGTAACAGGTAACATGGACGGACATAAGGCATACGTTTCCTGAAGTGACGTCACGGCCGTGCTAGGTGCTAGCGTCTGATAAGCTTTTAGATTCGGCTCATTAATATGCACCGGTAGTGACGTCCGCGTTTGATAAGGTTTTTTTGATTCGCGCGTGCATGTTATTCGTGCATGGACCTTTTTAACTGTTTCAGATTGGCATTTCCGGTGTCAAATGGAAATAAATAAATAATGAAATTATATACCAATGATGTAAACTACCCATAATTGATCAGTAGGGTTTAACCTGGATGTTGGGCTTTAAATCAAAAATAAAATGTACACACACAGCAAAATGAAAGAAAGCGTCATACTCTTCTACCGTATGTTCCATGATGTTTTATGATGTGAACGATATTTTGGCACACGGTGTGGCACAACCTTTTATTTATTTGATACTTTATTTAAACTCGTCATTGAGGGAGACCCTCATTTTCCATGGCGCAGACAGCAGAGTGTACACGGCAATGAGATTACAAAACACATGCTCACAATCAAATTAAAACATACAAATCACCGACACAGTCAAAAGTAAATACAGCTCAATATGCAATATCACACGAGAGAAAGCACTTACAAGCCAACGTCGGGTTGTTATTAATTAAAGATCTAAAGCGTGCAGAAGAGACCACAGTACTGAGTTATGGGGTCACGTTGTAGGAGATTCAATGATTACGCTGCGTCAATACAAAAAGCAGCCCTTCCTAGATTGTACTACATTCTGTACTACATCTGTACTACATTCTGTTGTGGAAGGACAGCTCATTCACTGAGAGACTTACACTGCATCAGGGTAAGACATTTTAAGTCATTTAGTAATATCTTTAAACTGAGACTTGATTGCTGACTTGACCAGCTGACTTGATTAAGGGGCGTGTTTAAAGCGGCCATTTTGTTTCCTTAAGTGACCCATTAAAAGCGGCTTCCTGCTTAAAGACAGCACTTGTGTACTGAGTGTGATCTCAGAGCCCTGTCACTGCTTAAAAGCAGAACCTCAGCCTCTCCTGGAATCACTCTGTACTACATTCTGTTGTGGAAGGACAGCTCATTCACTGAGAGACTTACACTGCATCAGGGTAAGACATTTTAAGTCATTTAGTAATATCTTTAAACTGAGACTTGATTGCTGACTTGACCAGCTGACTTGATTAAGGGGCGTGTTTAAAGCGGCCATTTTGTTTCCTTAAGTGACCCATTAAAAGCGGCTTCCTGCTTAAAGACAGCACTTGTGTACTGAGTGTGATCTCAGAGCCCTGTCACTGCTTAAAAGCAGAACCTCAGCCTCTCCTGGAATCACTCTGTACTACATTCTGTTGTGGAAGGACAGCTCATTCACTGAGAGACTTACACTGCATCAGGGTAAGACATTTTAAGTCATTTAGTAATATCTTTAAACTGAGACTTGATTGCTGACTTGACCAGCTGACTTGATTAAGGGGCGTGTTTAAAGCGGCCATTTTGTTTCCTTAAGTGACCCATTAAAAGCGGCTTCCTGCTTAAAGACAGCACTTGTGTACTGAGTGTGATCTCAGAGCCCTGTCACTGCTTAAAAGCAGAACCTCAGCCTCTCCTGGAATCACTCTGTACTACATTCTGTTGTGGAAGGACAGCTCATTCACTGAGAGACTTACACTGCATCAGGGTAAGACATTTTAAGTCATTTAGTAATATCTTTAAACTGAGACTTGATTGCTGACTTGACCAGCTGACTTGATTAAGGGGCGTGTTTAAAGCGGCCATTTTGTTTCCTTAAGTGACCCATTAAAAGCGGCTTCCTGCTTAAAGACAGCACTTGTGTACTGAGTGTGATCTCAGAGCCCTGTCACTGCTTAAAAGCAGAACCTCAGCCTCTCCTGGAATCACTCTGTACTACATTCTGTTGTGGAAGGACAGCTCATTCACTGAGAGACTTACACTGCATCAGGGTAAGACATTTTAAGTCATTTAGTAATATCTTTAAACTGAGACTTGATTGCTGACTTGACCAGCTGACTTGATTAAGACATTTTAAGTAATTTAGTAATATCTTTAAACTGAGACTTGATTGCTGACTTGACCAGCTGACTTGATTAAGGGGCGTGTTTAAAGCGGCCATTTTGTTTCCTTAAGTGCCCCATTAAAAGCTGCTTCCTGCTTAAAGACAGCACTTGTGTACTGAGTGTGATCTCAGAGCCCTGTCACTGCTTAAAAGCAGAACCTCAGCCTCTCCTGGAATCACTCTGTACTACATTCTGTTGTGGAAGGACAGCTCATTCACTGAGAGACTTACACTGCATCAGGGTAAGACATTTTAAGTCATTTAGTAATATCTTTAAACTGAGACTTGATTGCTGACTTGACCAGCTGACTTGATTAAGGGGCGTGTTTAAAGCGGCCATTTTGTTTCCTTAAGTGACCCATTAAAAGCGGCTTCCTGCTTAAAGACAGCACTTGTGTACTGAGTGTGATCTCAGAGCCCTGTCACTGCTTAAAAGCAGAACCTCAGCCTCTCCTGGAATCACTCTGTACTACATTCTGTTGTGGAAGGACAGCTCATTCACTGAGAGACTTACACTGCATCAGGGTAAGACATTTTAAGTCATTTAGTAATATCTTTAAACTGAGACTTGATTGCTGACTTGACCAGCTGACTTGATTAAGGGGCGTGTTTAAAGCGGCCATTTTGTTTCCTTAAGTGACCCATTAAAAGCGGCTTCCTGCTTAAAGACAGCACTTGTGTACTGAGTGTGATCTCAGAGCCCTGTCACTGCTTAAAAGCAGAACCTCAGCCTCTCCTGGAATCACTCTGTACTACATTCTGTTGTGGAAGGACAGCTCATTCACTGAGAGACTTACACTGCATCAGGGTAAGACATTTTAAGTAATTTAGTAATATCTTTAAACTGAGACTTGATTGCTGACTTGACCAGCTGACTTGATTAAGACATTTTAAGTAATTTAGTAATATCTTTAAACTGAGACTTGATTGCTGACTTGACCAGCTGACTTGATTAAGGGGCGTGTTTAAAGCGGCCATTTTGTTTCCTTAAGTGACCCATTAAAAGCGGCTTCCTGCTTAAAGACAGCACTTGTGTACTGAGTGTGATCTCAGAGCCCTGTCACTGCTTAAAAGCAGAACCTCAGCCTCTCCTGGAATCACTCTGTACTACATTCTGTTGTGGAAGGACAGCTCATTCACTGAGAGACTTACACTGCATCAGGGTAAGACATTTTAAGTCATTTAGTAATATCTTTAAACTGAGACTTGATTGCTGACTTGACCAGCTGACTTGATTAAGACATTTTAAGTAATTTAGTAATATCTTTAAACTGAGACTTGATTGCTGACTTGACCAGCTGACTTGATTAAGGGGCGTGTTTAAAGCGGCCATTTTGTTTCCTTAAGTGCCCCATTAAAAGCTGCTTCCTGCTTAAAGACAGCACTTGTGTACTGAGTGTGATCTCAGAGCCCTGTCACTGCTTAAAAGCAGAACCTCAGCCTCTCCTGGAATCACTCTGTACTACATTCTGTTGTGGAAGGACAGCTCATTCACTGAGAGACTTACACTGCATCAGGGTAAGACATTTTAAGTCATTTAGTAATATCTTTAAACTGAGACTTGATTGCTGACTTGACCAGCTGACTTGATTAAGGGGCGTGTTTAAAGCGGCCATTTTGTTTCCTTAAGTGACCCATTAAAAGCGGCTTCCTGCTTAAAGACAGCACTTGTGTACTGAGTGTGATCTCAGAGCCCTGTCACTGCTTAAAAGCAGAACCTCAGCCTCTCCTGGAATCACTCTGTACTACATTCTGTTGTGGAAGGACAGCTCATTCACTGAGAGACTTACACTGCATCAGGGTAAGACATTTTAAGTAATTTAGTAATATCTTTAAACTGAGACTTGATTGCTGACTTGACCAGCTGACTTGATTAAGACATTTTAAGTAATTTAGTAATATCTTTAAACTGAGACTTGATTGCTGACTTGACCAGCTGACTTGATTAAGGGGCGTGTTTAAAGCGGCCATTTTGTTTCCTTAAGTGACCCATTAAGGGCCAGGTGTTAGAAAGCACTAATTAGTGATAGGGATTTAAAGGCCTGCTGGCTTAGCGTCAGCGAAGCGTCGAGAAACGAAGAGGGACAAAGAGGAGTTTTCCTGGAGTTCTCTGCAGAGGGATCCAGGGATCCACCCAGTGCTAAGTACATCATAATCCTATCTTACACTCCACTCTGAAAAATCTCCCTTTCCCTCCCACTCTGCTATTTCTCTACTTCCTCCCTGCCACTCTTGACACCACAATGTGTCTCATATCCACAATCTGCTCCCCCAGAACAGACTCAACCCACCCACGGCAGTTTGCTAGCAACCCGGCTAATCTATCCTACCCTCCTACAGCCACTAATACACCTGTCACAGTACAGGGAGGCCTATGGAATTGTCAATCAGCAGTCAAGAAAGCTGACTTCATTACTGCCTACGCCCATAGTCAAAATCTGCAGCTCCTGGCTCTAACTGAGACCTGGATAACCCCCAATAACTCATCAACACCTGCAGCATTATCTACAAACTATAACTTCACTCACACACCTCGACCTTCCAGGCGGGGTGGAGGCACTGGCCTCATGACATCTCCTTCATGGACTACAAACGTAACACCCCTCCCAGCACTGTCACTCTCCTCTTTTGAATATCATGCAGTATCTGTCTCTAATCCTTTCAATCTCACCATTGTTACACTCTACCGCCCTCCAGGTCCGCTCGATCACTTCACAGATGAGCTGGACATGCTTCTAAGCTCCTTACCGGAAGATGGTACCCCTCTCCTTCTATTGGGCGACTTCAACCTGCCTGACTCATCTCAGTCAGTCATAGTAGTCTCCCTCCTACAATCATTTGACCTGACTCCCACTGCCATGCCTCCCACCCACAAAGCAGGCAACTCCTTGGATCTCATATTTTCACGTAACTCCAGCATCATTAACACCACGGTAACTCCCCTACATGTATCTGACCATTCCTTCATATCCTTCTCACTAACTCTCATGCTTAACCGAAAGGTCTTCACCCCAACTCAAACCGTCTCACTCAGACGCAACCTGCCCTCCCTATCCCCCTCCACCCTCTCCTCTGACATACTATCCACTCTACCTTTGAGTGACACCTTCTCTGCTCTCTCCACAGAGATGGCAACCTCCACCCTCCTCTCAGCCCTTGCAACCTCCTTCGACAAGCTCTGTCCCCTCGTTGAGAAACCTGCCCGCCGTTCCCCACCCAGTCCATGGCTGACAGATCCAGTGAGAGAACAAAGACAGGTCCTGAGAGCAGCTGAAAGGAAGTATAGAAAGTCACGCCTCACTGCTGACATCGACACATATCACAACCTCTTGTTAACATTCTCCAAAACCATTACTAATGCCAAAGCTTCTTTCTTTCACCATAGGATCGAGGCCTCTGCCAAGAATCTTCGCAAACTGCATGCTACCATGTCCTCCCTCCTCACTCCCCCCCCACCCCCCCCTCCCTCATCTTTCTCTGCCGAAGACTTTGCGATCTTCTTTGAGGAAAAAGTGGAGAACATCCGCAGCTCCTTCTCCCAACCCCCACCCATTCCAAATGCTGAATCGAGAACCTCATCCTTCACTCTGTCATCTTTCTCTCCCATTACAGAAGCCGAGACCCTGACACTGGTAACGTCGAACCGTCCGACTACATGCCAGCTGGACCGGCTACCTTCCCCACTCCTCCAGTCCATAGCACCAGACATCCTCCCATTCCTAACTGCAACCATCAACTCCTCACTCAACTCGGGGGTGGTCCCCACCTCCCTAAAACAAGCCAGAGTCACGCCCCTCATAAAAAAACCATCCCTGAACCCTACCGTCATAGGCAACTACCGTCCTGTCTCTCTTCTCTCCTTCCTTTCTAAAACACTTGAACGTGCTGTATCCAACCAACTTACTGCTTATCTCTTACAGAATGACCTCCTAGACCCTAATCAGTCAGGCTTCAGGACTGGTCACTCCACAGAGACAGCCCTCATTGCGGTCACAGAGGCACTTCACTTAGCAAAAGCGAAAGGCCTCTCCTCTGTCCTGATTCTCCTAGATCTATCTGCAGCCTTCGACACAGTCAACCACCAGATCCTCCTCGCGGCCCTCGCAGGAATGGGAGTGGCTGGCTCTGCGCTGACATGGTTGTCATCATACCTCAATGACCGCTCCTACCAAGTGTCATGGAGAGGGACCCTGTCGGCCACCCGCCCCCTGCGGACGGGTGTCCCCCAGGGCTCGGTTTTAGGACCCCTTCTCTTCTCCCTCTACACTAAATCACTGGGTAACATTATCACGTCTCATGGCTTCTCCTACCACTGTTATGCCGACGATACTCAACTCTTCCTCTCCTTCCCTCCCTCAGATATCCACGTCTCTGAGCGGATCTCGGCCTGTCTGTCCGACATCTCCGCCTGGATGACGACCAACCACCTCAAACTGAACCTAAGCAAAACAGAATTGCTCCACCTGCCGGCCAAATCCTCCCCCCTGACCGACCTTTCCATCACAGTCGAGAATGCAGCTGTGACCGCGTCCCCGACCGCCAAGAACCTTGGTGTTGTCCTCGACGACCAGTTGAACTTCTCTGCTCACATCGCAGCGACAACCAGAACCTGCCGATTCCTCCTGAGCAACGTCAGAAGGATACGCCCCTTCCTGACAAAAGAAGCCACCCAACTCCTCGTCCAATCAACAGTCATCTCCCGCCTCGACTACTGCAACGCACTGCTCGCTGGCCTCCCGGCCACTGCCACTAAGCCTCTTCAACTCATTCAGAACGCAGCGGCCCGCCTGATCTCAAACCTACCGAAGTCGGCCCATGTCACCCCACTTCTTAGGGACCTGCACTGGCTCCCCATTGCTGCACGAATCCGCTTCAAGGCCCTTGACCTAGCATACCGTGCGGCAAAGGGAACTGCTCCCGCCTACCTCCGGTCAATGGTCTCTAACTACACACCCTCAAGACCCCTACGCTCTGCATCTTCTGGCCGCCTCAGACCTACTCCTATCCAAGCTCCGGGAGGGTCATCAAAGAGAAGTCGCCTATTCTCAGTCCTTGCCCCACAATGGTGGAATGAACTACCCACCCCAGTTAGGACAGCCGAAACACGTCCAATCTTTCGCCGTCGACTAAAGACTCACTTCTTCAACCATTATCTGAATTAAAAAAAAAAAAAAAAAAAAAAAAAGAAAAAAAAAAAAAATCTAACCCTAACTAACCATACTGTCATGCACTTGTCCTAATAAACTAACCTACACTGTAGCACTCAACACTTTGATGAACATTGTTACTCAGCTGATAGAGTTGTGCTCTTCCTGATGGCTTGTCGTACAGAACTTGTAAGTCGCTTTGGATAAAAGCGTCAGCTAAATGACTAAATGTAAATGTAAATGTAGATTAGTTCTATAGCACAGGGTTCCTGAAGAACTAGAGAGAGAGAGAGAGAGAGAGAGAGAGAGAGAGAGAGAGAGAGAGAGAGAGAGAGAGAGAGAGAGAGAGAGAGAGAGAGAGAGAGATGCTGAATGAGCTCAGTGGCACGTGCTCACGTCTGGTCAATGTCAGCACGGTGTTATTTACCATTTATAAAGAATAAATAATAAAATGTATATTCTCCTTTGGTTCATTACAATTGACTCAAGCCTAGTGACAGACACAATATTTCTGACACTGGGAATACATTCCCTGAGATCCGTAGATGTCCCTAGATACCAAGGACATGCAAATGGACCTTGTAGAAGTGGAGCAATCTTCCATTTACTTGGGTATGTATTCTTAGGCAAATGTTCAGTAAATATGGCTAGGGGTTAAGAGGTTAAAGTGAATGCCATACAGTACACGCTGTTCTCAAATTGTGACCCAGTTATTTTATTATTTACATACAGTTTTTTTATTGTCATTTTTTTTTACACAACATCATTGGGAATGTTAATTTAATGTAAATACGGTGTAGGCTAGTTGTTAACGTTGTTGTTATACAGGCCACAGACACACGGATACAGTATCTTATGTCCCATGTTGTGTAGCTGCCGTTGATTCTAACGTGTTAAGTCTTCAGTCTGATATCCTCCCGGCCGGCAGCAGAGTTCATCACTTCTCAGACGGCCCCTCGCTGGAGAACAGAGTTCATCACTTCTCAGACGGCCCCTCGCTGGAGAACAGAGTTCATCACTTCTCAGACGGCCCCTCGCTGGAGAACAGAGTTCATCACTTCTCAGACGGCCCCTCGCTGGCGCGTGAACAGTGTTAAGTCTTCAGTCTGATATCCTCCCGGCCGGCAGCAGAGTTCATCACCTCTCAGACGGCCCCTCGCTGGCGCGTGAACAGTGTTCATCACTTCTCAGACGGCCCCTCGCTGGAGAACAGTGTTCATCACTTCTTAGACGGCCCCTCGCTGGCGCGTGAACAGTGTTCTCTCAGACGGCCCCTCGCTGGCGCGTCAACAGTGTTCTCTCAGACGGCCCCTCGCTGGCGCGTCAACAGTGTTCTCCAGCAAACAAAGCGGCTCACTGCTTTCTGGTCAAAGCCAATGAACCAATCAATATTCGTCTGTCAAACCCAGGGCCTCCGAGGTGTAATCGTGCCATCGGTCGTGTCAGCGTGTTGCAGGTGCTCCTATTCAGAACAGCGCTCGTGGGCGGGGGGGGGGGGCGGGGTAGACTGAGGTTGTAGAGATCGGGTTTTCAGTTATTTTCACTCATTTAATTACCTGTGTTTTGAATACCAAGACCGAGACACAGCCGGTTCAGCGCTGATCGAACAGAGCCCTCTCCTCTATGACTCATACCGTCAGCCTTGGCTCCCGGCCGTCGACGTGACAATAAGATGATGTTTACCGAACGTTGCCGCCTGGCCACAGGTTGGAGAGAAAGAAGGACCAGCGTGACTGTGGGGTTTTCTGTGTCGGTCAGTGTCTAAGAACGGTACAGTTAAAAGTAAGCCTTGTATAAGACCGAGAGATGATATATATGATGTAACCTCAGTCTTCCACTATACACCACTGAGTGGCTCCAATGGTACTGTTTTAACTCATTGAGCGCCAATAACGAGTATACTAGTTTTTGGATCCTTTGATCATTTTCCTTTTATCCCCGTTCTAAACACTCACTCGGAGCTGCCTGTGTCTCCCTGGCACAGCTGCCTACGTTGGAATTGCAATGATGATCGAATCCCGGCCAGGTGGCAGTATCGCCTACCTTTTGAACTGGGGATATCAGTTGTCTTCCAGTACTGAGTTACCTCCGGCTGCTTCCGCCTCGGAGTCGATCAGCACATAGCAATCTGTCAGAGATTTGGTGCCTCAGACCTATTCTTTCCCGTATGATAGCCATGCCCAATATACACGAGTAATTGCGATCGCCATGGAGCGACTGGGATTTATTAATTTTGGAGTACCTCCTGACTGAGGTATGGTCTATTTTAGCTAACCTGCTGGTATTCTTTCACCTAAAACATGCTTTTGTACCGATCACAGTGTCGTATTTTACCGGACCTAAAACATGCTTTTGGTAACGATCGCAGACGTCGATTCAAACCGGTGAGCCTCCAGCCACAGAGAGCCCTGCTTCTCTCTGTTAGACCACTACTGTCACCTTAGACTGTCTCTCTCTCTCTCTGTTAGACCACTACTGTCACCTTAGACTGTCTCTCTCTCTGTTAGACCACTACTGTCACCTTAGACTGTCTCTCTCTCTCTGTAGACCACTACTGTCACCTTAGACTGCCTCTCTCTCTCTGTTAGACTTTGTACTCAAGACAAGCAGTGTTTTAGGTATTTCTGTCTCACTTACTACCACTTCTCCTCCTCCCTCCCCCCCCCCCCCCCCCTCATGTTTCACTCCACCTTCGGTGCTGGCGTTGTCCAAAGCGACTTACAAGTTCTGTACGACAAGCCATCAGGAAGGGCACAACTCTATCAGCTGAGCAACAATGTTCATCAAGTGTTGAGTGCTACAGTGTAGGTTAGTTTATTAGGACAAGTGCATGACAGTACGGTTAGTTAGGGTTAGATTTTTTTTTTTTTTTTTTTTTTTTTTTTTTTTTTTCAGATATGGTTGAAGAAGTGCGTCTTTAGTCGACGGCGAAAGATTGGACGTGATTCGGCTGTCCTAACTGGGGTGGGTAGTTCATTCCACCATTGTGGGCAAGGACTGAGAATAGGCGACTTCTCTTTGATGACCCTCCCGGAGCTTGGTAGGAGTAGGTCTGAGGCGGCCGAAGATGCAGAGCGTAGGGGTCTTGAGGGTGTGTAGTTAGAGACCATTGACCGGAGGTAGGCGGGAGCGGTTCCCTTTGCCGCACGGTATGCGGCACACACACACACCACACACACACACCACACACACACACACACCACACACACACACACACACACCACACAGACACAGACACACACCCACCACAGCAACACG
>NW_028170933.1:12500-14706 GCF_963971535.1 Notolepis coatsorum | reverse complement strand
GTGATCGAGGAGCAAGCTGCGCTCCCCAGGTTGGGATCCCCGTTCAATTATTACATTTACATGATACATGTCGCGCTCCGCCAGCCAGAGCAAGCTGCGCTCCCCAGGTTGGGATCCCCGTTCAATTATTACATTTACATTATACATGTCGCGCTCCGCCAGCCAGAGCCAGCTACGCTCCCCAGGTTGGGATCCCCGCCGCCGTTCACTCATTTAGTACATATAGATTTTTTTAAAAGGAGGTTTAACCAATAATGGTTTTAAAAATAAACAAACGCCAACGATAGTTACGCCTCTCAACCAGAATAGGCCGCCGTCCAAACCTTTTCACGAAAGTTAAATGAAACATTTAAAAGAAGAAAAAAACACCACCAAACTGTTCATCACGTCCATGAATCCATTCCACAGTTCAGACACAACGGCTTATTTATGGCGATCCGATACAAACATCCATTCTTTTTTATAGAAGTTGACTGTCGGCATTTATCCAGTGCAAGTTTTTGACAATTGTAAAGGCAATCCTACCATGCGTTGGTAGTCCGACACGTTCCGAATTGCAGTCCAAAAGAAAAAATGACGCTGATCCGATGTACTTTGTAAAATAAACAGGATTTATTGGAAAGCTAATCACAACAGCCCCAATAGCTGCCTACCACGATAAAACAAACAAAAAGGGTTTGGTAAATGAACGTAAACGGTGCCGTCAGAAACGATATGGTATCGCTCTACCTGGGCCTACCTGAACTCTAAACGACCTGCCATGTTATAGGAGTGGTTAGGGGGGAACGTGGGGGAAAAAGGGGAGTAGACCAGGTAAGTCTCCATCTTGGAATTCATTGTGACATCATATATTAATAAACACAAAGCACAAAGACCATAATGAACTATAGTTCAAGTTCAAGTTTCTTTATTAGTTGTCATACAGAAATACAGAATACTTGTATATGAAATGCTTCTTTCTGTTTCGCTCCTGAGAGAGTGTGCTAGATAAAAATAGATGAGTATAAAATAAGTATAAAATAGAAAGTCAAGTACGTAAACAAGTGTAAACAAAACAAAAGTGTTCAATATACATTATATACAATGCAGAGTAGAGAACAAGTAACTGAGTTACAATACAATATATACAGTACAATGCAGAAATGGGATGAGGTACAACTTAGGGTAAGGTGCAGTGAGGTACAGTATGTCTAATGGGGCAACACAGATACAATTTTCATCATATAATTTGGGCTCCTACAACCACTCTCACAAAGGGAGTCGTGATTCTGAAGAATGCCAGCCTGTCTGCCACGCTACACTTAGTATTCAGCGGTGGAGCCGGGCTCTAATCGATCCACTCCAGAGTTGCTTTAGGGCAAGAAAACACTCAGAGTGGCAGAGCTTCTTCTGCCTTGTTGTGTGTCTCTTTACACATCGCAGCCGACCGGCGGTCCCAGGGGTGGTTCTGTACGAGCCTCTTTCGTCGTTAAGAGGTTTTACGACACGTGGATACGGTATATCACTAGTGTAGGCATAGCGTCAGCAGCGATGATCACCTACACATAATAATAATAATAACACCACCTGCATAGGGAGGTGCAGTCTGACGTCGCTTTGGACCGCCCGCGAGGTCCACCCGTATAGGGATTTATCATCGGGGAAAATGGATTATCAGCTATTGTAACAATTCTGCCTCATGAACATTGCCAAGCTTTCCATTTTTACGATTTTTTTGCGAATATTTTCATGTTGAGCTATAGATTGTGGATGAATACGCACAGAAAGGTACACCATGCAAATGTTCATGCTTTATTTGTTTTAAACGAGACGATTTAGAAACGGGCAATTGCGTTTTCAAGATGGTGGACCAGCCGGAAACAGCAATGACGTAACCACTACACCTCCCTATTGGGGCTAAGCATAGTTTTAGATGAGATGAGATATTCTTTTATTGATCTTCTTGGGGGAAATTCAGGCGTCATAAGCAGCATGGGGGAGGGGAGGTACAGGTATATGGGCAGGGTAATAGTAGAAAGACATAAATATAGGCGATAGAATTAGATCTGAATATAAAAAAAATATGAGAAAAATAAACAGTGTAAACAATATAATGAATTGAATATAAAAATATGAGAAGAAAATGTGTAAACATAGGAGCATAAGGGTCTGTATGCCCTATCGGTTATATTATATGTTACAATAAAGAATGGCATTTACATTTACA
>NW_028170933.1:0-7500 GCF_963971535.1 Notolepis coatsorum | reverse complement strand
GTGTACCTTTACACCCCTAGAAAGCCACCATCACTCTGCTCTGGTTAATTTCGAGGAGAGCCGTGTGTTTCTCTGACAGGGTTACAGTCCTTTTTAACAATAACTCGGTCAGGTTGTTGTATATTTGGGTTAGTCGTTTTGCCAGGTTGCTCCTCGTGGAAATGTGGTTTCTTGTCTTCAAGTAGGCCATGTGTTGCCTCACAGACGGGGCTCGAACTCACGGACCCCCCCCCCCCCCCCCCGTCATCCCAGAGGCTGGTAAAAATAGGAATCGGGGAGGATGGAAATTCTTTTTTGGGACGAATCTGGGACGAGAGTTGAAAAGACAAGATCCGACGTGTGTCGAATTTCATTTCATCTCAAACCTTTATTTCAACTCTTCAAGACACGGAGGTCACCCTCATTTACAGCGACGACGAGTTTACAAAACAAGACGCAGTTCATCAGCCATTTCATACACAATGGCACAATAAATAAAGATAAACAATAAAAAAAAATTAAGAATTTAAGCTAAGACAGTTGCAAGTCGACACAGTGGTCAGAGATCATGCTTTTAAACGCAGCAAAGAGAAGGAAGAACCTTCAGCTTCAGAGTCAGTCGGAGGACATTCCAGGTGTTGGAAGCATCAAAGGAAAAAGCAGTTTCTCCTGGTTCTGTCGTGGTTTTTACTTGGTTTGGTGGTCCTGTGGTGGTCAGCTGTCAATCACTGGATTCTGTGGATTTATTCCTGTGGTGGTCAGCTGTCAATCACTGGATTCTGTGGATTTATTCCTGTGGTGGTCAGCTGTCAATCACTGGATTCTGTGGATTTATTCCTGTGGTGGTCAGCTGTCAATCACTGGATTCTGTGGATTTATTCCTGTGGTGGACAGCTGTCAATCACTGGATTCTGTGGATTTATTCCTGTGGTGGTCAGCTGTCAATCACTGGATTCTGTGGATTTATTCCTGTGGTGGTCAGCTGTCAATCACTGGATTCTGTGGATTTATTCCTGTGGTGGTCAGCTGTCAATCACTGGATTCTGTTGATTTATTCCTGTGGTGGTCAGCTGTCAATCACTGGATTCTGTGGATTTATTCCTGTGGTGGTCAGCTGTCAATCACTGGATTCTGTGGATTTATTCCTGTGGTGGTCAGCTGTCAATCACTGGATTCTGTGGATTTATTCCTGTGGTGGTCAGCTGTCAATCACTGGATTCTGTGGATTTATTCCTGTGGTGGTCAGCTGTCAATCACTGGATTCTGTGGATTTATTCCTGTGGTGGTCAGCTGTCAATCACTGGATTCTGTGGATTTATTCCTGTGATGGTCAGCTGTCAATCACTGGATTCTGTGGATTTATTCCTGTGGTGGTCAGCTGTCAATCACTGGATTCTGTGGATTTATTCCTGTGGTGGACAGCTGTCAATCACTGGATTCTGTGGATTTATTCCTGTGGTGGACAGCTGTCAATCACTGGATTATGTGGATTTATTCCTGTGATGGTCAGCTGTCAATCACTGGATTCTGTGGATTTATTCCTGTGATGGTCAGCTGTCAATCACTGGATTCTGTGGATTTATTCCCGTGGTGGACAGCTGTCAATCACTGGATTCTGTGGATTTATTCCTGTGGTGGTCAGCTGTCAATCACTGGATTCTGTGGATTTATTCCTGTGGTGGACAGCTGTCAATCACTGGATTCTGTGGATTTATTCCTGTGGTGGTCAGCTGTCAATCACTGGATTCTGTGGATTTATTCCTGTGGTGGTCAGCTGTCAATCACTGGATTCTGTGGATTTATTCCTGTGGTGGTCAGCTGTCAATCACTGGATTCTGTGGATTTATTCCTGTGGTGGTCAGCTGTCAATCACTGGATTCTGTGGATTTATTCCTGTGGTGGACAGCTGTCAATCACTGGATTCTGTGGATTTATTCCTGTGATGGTCAGCTGTCAATCACTGGATTCTGTGGATTTATTCCTGTAATGGTCAGCTGTCAATCACTGGACTCTGTGGTTAATTGCCCCTCAGTAGGGCAGGCGTGTGGGCTTGATTGCACCTGATTCAGTGCAGCTGTGCCTAAAGGTAGCTGAGTCTATTTAAAAGTTTGAATCTCGCGGGGTCAGCTGCTTTCTCATTCCCTTTTGTGTTGACTATCCTTCCGGCCCAGGCTTCCTTATATTATATTAGTGTAGCGCTGTTCTCTGACGTGTTATTTAGCCTTTCTTTGTAAAGGTTTTAGGCTTTATTTGACACTTTGTTTTTTTTAGAAGCTGAGCCTTGTATTGTAGTGTTTCATTCCATTCCATTTTTCTTGTTGTTTCCTTTTGTCATTAGTCCGACTACTGCACATAAACTCCCTCAGTGGACGTTTCGTGTTATTTAAGTTCTTTGTATAAACTCCGTTATCAGGAGGTGGCTTGTTTAAGTTTATCTATCATACCTCTTTATTGAGTGTTTTCTGGACTTGATTTATTTTATTATCTACTCATTTCGAGGCTTCCACCTGTATAGGTTGTGGGTTGTTGTTTATTTTCCCCCTTGTCTGCTTAGCAGTTTAGTGGTTATTTGTAGGGGCGACAGTGGCTCAGGGGGTAGAGCAGTCGTCTGGCAATCCGCAGGTTCCCGGTTCGATTCCCGCTCCTCCCGGGCAGCGTGTCGATGTGTCCTTGAGCAAGACACTTGACCCCTAACTGCTCCCGATGAGCAGGTCGGCACCTTGCATGGTCGCCTCCGCCGTCGGTGTGTGAATGTGTGAGTGAACGGGTAAAATGTGAGGAACATTTATCCAGCTTTGGATAAAAGCTGCTATATAAAAAAGCAGCCATTTACCATTTGTTATAGAATAACTTAAAATTAGTTGCTAGTGACCCCAACACCTGCATCCCTCACAGGTTCAGAGCAAACCGGAGGAACCCTTAGAATTATAATATAATTATATTATATATTATTATTATATATATAATAATATTATTATTATATATATTATAGCTGCAGAGCCGTGCTATTCCTCGCACACAGAGGCAAATATGAACACGCACTTCCCAGCAAGTCTAGCCAATACAACACCCAAGTTATTATTACTATTATTATTACTATTATTATACAACGCTGGATCCACTGTGTCACAGCTGACAACAGCACCGCTTGTGTGGGAACATGAGCCTTTTTACATTACGCTCTCTCTCTCTTCCGTATTCTCTACATTATTTACGGACGTGCGACACCATCTAATACCCTTCATACGCAACGCTGAATATGTTCTGTGTGCGACCTGGCAACCCGGAGAGAAGAAAGAAACTCACACACCGGGACAGGCGAGGAACTTTGTATTTATCATGCAAATTGAAGCGTAACGTTAAGCCATTGCCCATATCAGAGGCACTCGTGGTCGGTAGCCATTCAGTGTGAACAATGCAACCTCAATTTCAGCCCGTGTGTACACCGGTGAAGAAGGAGATTGTTTTTTATTGTCAATGTACACGAGGCGATTGAAATGTTCACATATCCCTCCTACAGTAGTTATACATACACACAGTCCTCATATCCCTCCTAGTTACACACACACACACACAGTCCTCATGTCCCTCCTAGTTACACACACACAGTCCTCGTATCCCTCCTAGTTACACACACAGTCCTCATATCCCTCCTAGTTACACACACAGTCCTCATATCCCTCCTAGTTACACACAGTCCTCGTATCCCTCCTAGTTACACACGGTCCTCATATCCCTCCTAGTTACACACACACACACAGTCCTCATATCCCTCCTAGTTACACACAGTCCTCATATCCCTCCTAGTTACACACAGTCCTCATATCCCTCCTAGTTACACACAGTCCTCGTATCCCTCCTAGTTACACACGGTCCTCATATCCCTCCTAGTTACACACACACACACAGTCCTCATATCCCTCCTAGTTACACACAGTCCTCATATCCCTCCTAGTTACACACAGTCCTCATATCCCTCCTAGTTACACACAGTCCTCGTATCCCTCCTAGTTACACACACACACAGTCCTCATATCCCTCCTAGTTACACACAGTCCTCATATCCCTCCTAGTTACACACAGTCCTCATATCCCTCCTAGTTACACACAGTCCTCATATCCCTCCTAGTTACACAAACACACAGTCCTCATATCCCTCCTAGTTACACACAGTCCTCATATCCCTCCTAGTTACACACAGTCCTCATATCCCTCCTAGTTACACACAGTCCTCATATCCCTCCTAGTTACACACAGTCCTCATATCCCTCCTAGTTACACACAGTCCTCATATCCCTCCTAGTTACACACAGTCCTCATATCCCTCCTAGTTACACACAGTCCTCATGTCCCTCCTAGTTACACACACAGTCCTCATGTCCCTCCTAGTTACACACAGTCCTCATATCCCTCCTAGTTACACACAGTCCTCATATCCCTCCTAGTTACACACAGTCCTCATATCCCTCCTAGTTACACACAGTCCTCATATCCCTCCTAGTTACACACAGTCCTCATGTCCCTCCTAGTTACACACAGTCCTCATATCCCTCCTAGTTACACACAGCCCTCATATCCCTCCTAGTTACACACAGCCCTCATATCCCTCCTAGTTACACACAGTCCTCATATCCCTCCTAGTTACACACAGTCCTTATATCCCTCCTAGTTACACACAGCCCTCATATCCCTCCTAGTTACACACAGTCCTCATATCCCTCCTAGTTACACACAGTCCTCATATCCCTCCTAGTTACACACAGTCCTCATGTCCCTCCTAGTTACACACAGTCCTCATATCCCTCCTAGTTACACACAGCCCTCATATCCCTCCTAGTTACACACAGTCCTCATATCCCTCCTAGTTACACACAGTCCTCATATCCCTCCTAGTTACACACAGTCCTCATATCCCTCCTAGTTACACACAGTCCTCATAACCCTCCTAGTTACACACAGCCCTCATATCCCTCCTAGTTACACACAGTCCTCATAACCCTCCTAGTTACACACAGTCCTTATATCCCTCCTAGTTACACACAGTCCTCATATCCCTCCTAGTTACACACAGTCCTCATATCCCTCCTAGTTACACACAGTCCTCATATCCCTCCTAGTTACACACAGTCCTCATATCCCTCCTAGTTACACACAGTCCTCATATCCTTCCAATTACACACACACACACACACACACACACACACACACACACACACACACAGTCCTCATATCCCTCCTAGTTACACACACACACACACACACACACACACACACACACACACAGTCCTCATATCCCTCCTAGTTACACACAGTCCTCATATCCCTCCTAGTTACACACAGTCATCATATCCTTCCAATTACACACACACACACACACACACACACACACACACACACACACACACACACAGTCCTCATATCCCTCCTAGTTACACACACACACACACACACACACACACACACACACACACACACACACACACAGTCCTCATATCCCTCCTAGTTACACACACACACACACACACACACACACACACACACACACACACATACGCATTCCATCAGAGGGTCAGAGGGGATCGAACCAGCGACCTTTCAGTTACCGGCCGGCCTCGTGACCTCTAGGCCACCCTGCCTCGCCCGGGTGTGTGGTGTTGAGTGTCTATAGGCTGCTCCAGTCTGTGCCCCTTGACCTTTCACTCGCAGCTCCATTAGGAGGTGGGCGTGTCCCACTGTGTGTCCCACTGCTAGTGTCCGGCGGCGTGGCTACATGAGCAGAGCTCCGGACTCATGATCGGAAGATCACCGGGCTGCTGTCGGAAAAGTGGTGTTGTTGTCCAGCAGGGGGCACTCTGTCCTCTGGAGTCTGGACTTGTCAGTAACAATGCCCCAGTTACAGTGATAGTCGGGACCATAGATATCTATAGAACACTAGATAGCTTAAGGCGGAGTCACCAGCGTCACTGAACCGCCGCCATCTTGCGGGGGTCAGCCTTGAGTGAGAGTGAGTGAGCTGCACAGACAAAAATACTCATAACTCGCTGAAATATTGACGGATTTACAAACGGGTTGGTTTGCTATAAACATAAAAGATGTAGTTATGATACTGCATACTTGTAAAAAAAAAAAGATTTTAAATATGTTTTTTTTTACAAACCGCTTGAATCATAGCCACGTTAATAATGCTTGTAATAAACCAAACCGTTTGTAAATCCGTCAATATTTCAGCGAGTTATGAGTATTTTTGTCTGTGCAGCTCACTCACTCTCACTCAAGGCTGACCTGGGCAAGATGGTGGCGGTTCAGTGACGTCGCGCTCCATTGGCCGGCAGCGTGGGTAAGCTATCTAGTGTTCTATATATATCTATGGTCGGGACACCGTACAGCTTACGAGTGTCGTCCTTCGGATGAGACGCTAAAAAGCGAGGTCCTGACTGAATCTCGGTCGTTAAAGAACCCAGGACGCCTATCGCAAAAGAGTAGTAGGGGGTTCCCCGACGTTCCTGGCCAAATTCCCAATCAGGTCTCTGACATCAAGGCCACCTAATCATCCCTTCCCCTTAATTGGCCGATATCAATCCCTGTCTCCTGAGCCGTTCAGCCATTGTGTAGTTGTGCTGTGTGCCGGGTGCCAGTGTATGACAATTGAGCCTGCGTAGCCCAAGGTTGGGTGCTGCCAGTGGTGGTGAAGGAGGCAATTTCTACCCTACATTGTAAAGCGCTTTGAGTGTCTAGAAAGGCGCTATAAAAATGCAATTAATTATTATTATTATTATTGCTGTACAAATGCTTATTACATAATGGCCGGTTCATTGGCTCTGGTATTGTCAGCATATCTTCCCTTTTTGCAAGAAAAAAAAGGTTAAAACACTGCCGGCAACCTACGCAACCTTGAACCTATTAAACTGTAAAAATTATGGAAATCCGAATCGCTTCAATAGATGGATAGATAGCACTGTTAAACCCCCCCCCCCCCCCCCCCCCCCCCCCCCCCGCTTTGAGTCCCGTGATATTATAGCTCGCTTTTTCATACCATCCGTGGTGGAAAGATTTAATTAAGCGCGCTGACTGTTCCTCCGTGCTAGGAGCCTATTCTACCACTCTTTTAGCTACATCTGCGCTTTCTCAAATCAAGGAGGCCTGAAGTTGCCTTTTTACACGAGACACCACTAACCAGTCTGTATTATGCAATCAGCCATGATTAGGAATCAGCCATCAGCCATGCAAATAATTAGGAATGGAAGAGTAGCTGTGTGTGTGTGTGTGTGTGTGTGTGTGTGTGTGTGTGTGTGTGTGTGTGTGTGTGTGTGTGTGTGTGTGTGTGCGTGTGTGTGTGTATGATAGAATGTATCAGAATAAAATTGTATTGGTATCGAATCCGGCTGTCAGCGGTCCCTCCGGCTTGGGCGGTCGTCATACTGACACAATTGGCTGTGTCATCAGGAGGGAAGCCGGTGGGTGGTAATCTGGTCATTGTAAACAGCGACTCCTACAGGTCCATCAGGGCGCCTGCACAGCGAG
>NW_028170934.1:0-3000 GCF_963971535.1 Notolepis coatsorum | reverse complement strand
AAAAAGGGACAGAGGCCCGCGGAGGCGGGCTGGGGACAGGGAGGACTAGGAGGACTGGACAGGGAGGACTAGGAGGACTAGGAGGAGAAAACCAGGGACAGAGGCCCGCGGAGGCGGGCTGGGGACAGGGGGGACTAGGAGGACTAGAGTGGGGAAAACAGGGACAGAGGCCCGCGGAGGCGGGCTGGGGAGAGGGAGGACTGGAGGGAATAGACAGGGAGGACTAGGAGGAACTAGAGAAAAACAGGGTAAGGCCTTGGAACAGGGCGAGGGCTGGAGCTGCATACTGGGACAGAGAAAACAGGGTAAGGCCTTGGAACAGGGCGAGGGCCAGAGCTGCATACTGGGACAGAGAAAACAGAACAAGGCCTGGGATACAAGCATTAATGAATGTTGCTGCTCTGCAGCTTCTCCCGGGATGGTTAGTCTGGGGAAGCAGGTGGGTACGTCAGAGCCGCTCTGCAGACTTCTCTCGGCAGATCTCCGAGGTGGTAAGCGGGACCGAGAGGGAGAGAGGGAGCGGGATTAGCTCAGAGTACAGTAGGGAACAGAGCAGGTGAACAGGAGAAGTGACTAGTCCCAAAAACAGAGTAATCCAGGTGACAGAATCTTCGGTGTAAATACACACTGTGAGTAAACGTCCCAAACACAAATCCACGTGATAAATATCTTCGGTGTGTAAACACACAGTGAGTAAACGTCCCAAACACAAATCCATGTGATAAATATCTTCGGTGTGTAAACACACAGTGAGCGATGTTAAGGCCAAATATTATCCCAATGAACAGTCCAAAAAGCTGACGCTGGGTGAGTGACAGTCTGACAAAAAGCAGGATATCTTCAGTGTCTTTAAACACACGAAAAACGAATAGGATCAAAGACAGTCATAAAAACTCACCCAGGCGCTGTGCGTAAAGAGAGTAGGATCAAAACGGGGCGAGCACGTCGCCACCGGGGAACCGGTTGTCCAAGCGGAGGTCAGAGTGGTGCGGGACTGCTTGGAGTACGCGCCGGTACGAAGGGCGCATCTGGCGCGGAGGTCTGAGTGGTGCGCGACTGCTTGGAGTAAGCGCCGGTACGGAGGGCGCATCTGGTGCGGAGGTCTGAGTGGTGCGCGTCTGCTTGGAGTATGCGCCGGTACGGAGGACGCATCTGGAGTGCGTCTGAATGCGCGTCTGGAGTGAAGAGCGCGTCTGCGCGGAAGAGCGCGCCGGCTCGGAGAGACGCATCCTCCCGTAGAGTATTAGGAAGCGATGCGCGTCTGGAGTGAAGAGCGCGTCTGCTGCGCGGAGGTCTGGATGCGCGTCTGGGCGTCTGCTGCGCGGAGGTCTGGATGCGCGTCAGGACGTCTGCTGCGCGGAGGTCTGAAGTGGAACACTGGGATACCTCCCGTGGAAGTTTAGAGAGCGCAGTCCAGTGTCTCCCTCAGGCAACGGCGACAGGAGGCGAAGGCTGGAGCGCATCTCACGCCGGAGATGAAAACAGCATAAACAGACAGAGGACCTCCCGAAGGAGTCTTGGTGATAGAGAATATGATACGGAATGAAACGGCACGACCCGACAAGGGACAGAGGGGAGAGCAAGGTACTTAAAGCCCACAGGGGAACTAATTAGAATGCACCACAGGTGCGTGAAGGTAATTGATACTTGAAACTAAAAGTGTGTGTTCGGCACCAGACCAATCAAACACCTAATGACAGGTAGTCCAAGGGTGTGGTTGCTGAAGAGCAAACGAACGCGAGGGTGGGGGCTAGTGAGGTGAGGAGAATGCAATTGACCAACAGCAGGCTTAAAGGAACAGAGCGAGTAGGTGAGCAACAGGCTTAAAGGAACAGAGCGAGTAGGTGAGCAGCGGACAAAACCTCACAAATACTGTCAGGCTTTAAAACTGTGTAGGGGACCCAGGCCTAGAACTGCGCCCTGAGAGAGGGAACTGCGCTCTGAGAGGGAGGTTCGAAGGGTCAAAGTGGATATCAAACAGGAGGGAAGACTGTCAGGTTTTAAACTATGGATACCAAACAGAGAAGGTAATGCAGAACTAAATTATTGTCTATTATATTTTACTCTGTTTATGATTGTCTATTTTTAAAAAGGAATCAAACCATAAACAAGGTGGCCTATTGGGATCTTAGATCCTAATGTAAAAAACTGTGATTTTATATGTCTGCACTTTATGTGCTCATTTTATGGCTGTCTTTTTTTAGTTGTGAAGCACTTTGAGCTGCAATGTTTGTATGAAAGGTGCTATACAAATAAAGTGTATTATTATTATTATTATTATTATTATTATTATTATTATTATTATTATTATTATTATTATTATTATTATTATTATTATTATTATTATTATTATTATTATTATTATATTGGTATGGATTATGTTATATTAATTATATTGCTATAGATTATGTATTCGATATGATATAGGATCATTATATATAGATTATATTGCTATTATGTATGATATATGATCTGTTGGTATATATTGTGTTACAGTATATAGATTATATTGTATGCTATAGATTATGTATATATATATCATATGACATATCACCTGTTGGTATTTCGGGTCTGATTGGGGTCCAGGACACTCTAGTTGACGTCAGCTGTACGTCATGACTTTTCTTTTCTAGTTTGAAGATCCCGCGGAGGAGAACCGGTTCCTCTGGGTCCGACACCCGGCTTTGTCTGCCTCTGACCACTTCTCCCTTCTCCTTCTCCTCCTCCTCCCCCTCTTTCTGTTCTTCGTGTTGTTGTTCCGCTTTCTTCTGTTTCTTCTTTCCATTCCTGTTTTCTTTACAGCTGTCACTCACCTGAGAGTGAGACACTGGTTGCGTGTCGTGCAGCTCCTCCAGGCTGTCAGACCCGCGCGAGGAGTCCAACATACTTTAGAATAAACAGAAACAAATGACGTCGCGTTACTTCCCGCTTGTCTGTCGGTCGCCTTGGAGACAGTTTACCCCCGCTGACTGACACACGCTGCGCGCTCCGGGGCAAAGT
>NW_028170935.1:0-8902 GCF_963971535.1 Notolepis coatsorum | reverse complement strand
GCCGTAACTCGTCTTTGATATCAATATTTCAAAAATCTGTGATCGGAATCATATTTCCCCTCTGCAGCCTTGACACACAGTTCTGATCTCCTCTCAATCCTCTAGCGGTTCAAGAGCGCCATCTGGTGGCCGATCGGCAGATCGAAACCGGATGTCAACCTTTAACCCGGCAGGACTCACTCCATATGTGGTCCGGGCACTCGCTAATGTTAGAGAGACTCAGTCTTCACACAGTGAACATCGATCGAACATGATTTGGATGTATATACTATTATACAACCTGGAAATAGATCGGGTATTTCGACATCCCATAATGGAAAACTGTCTACTCCGCGCTGATCGCCCAACGGCCCGAGGAGACTGGGGTGAGTTTTAGCGTGTAGTATTACCGTGTTCGATATAAACTGCTATGATGAACATATGACCCACATTAGATGAATGGTATAACGTTGCCCACGGAATTATAAACGCCCCCTCGCCCATCCGGTCAACATCAGATGACGTGTAGTAACTTCCAGAACCACATCCAGTTGAAATTTATTATCTGGCACAGATCGCTATCAAACTGTATTTCATCATCAATATAATGCATTTGGGGCTATAAATTACGTTCTGGAGAAAGCTGCAGAAAGAGATGAAAACATACTTATACTTTAGACCATATTTTAGTATGAATATGTGAATGAAAAAGTTTAACGTTCATACACCCTGAACAATACATATAGGACATTGAATGGGCCCTAATAATGGCAATCTAGCAATAGATTTTAAAAAGTTATAGCCCTGCAAAGAAGGGGAACTTCTCCATAGACAAATAGAGCTGGCAAGGGATGGTATATCATGAATTTAACCTCGGCAGTTAAAGTGTTAAGACGTTTCTATCGTGACTCTGTTGTGGTACTGTTCCTCTCCAGATTAACTGTAAATGGTCCCTAACAGGATCTCTGTGTGCAAAATACTTGGAAATGCCTTTAAAATATGGGAATGTGTATCTGCATGTGTGTGTCCATGTGTGAGCCACGCTGTAATGGTTTAGGCCGAATGGCAGAGTTAAATCGTTTATTTATTTACAAGTTGTTGATCTGATTCAAATAACATTTCAAATGTTTGTGTATGCACACTTACATTTGCAATACTGTATCTTGACAATGCCTTGAAACACTCAATAACAATAGAACAATTATGATCTCATGGGAATGCTGTTCCAAATTCAGTCAGTCAGTCAGTCAGTCAGTCAGTCAGTCAGTCAGTCAGTCAGTCAGTCAGTCAGTCAGTCAGTCAGTCAGTCAGTCAGTCAGTCAGTCAGTCAGTCAGTCAGTCAGTCAGTCAGTCAGTCAGTCAGTCAGTGAGTCAGTCAGTCAGTCAGTCAGTCAGTCAGTCAGTCAGTCAGTCAGTCAGTCAGTCAGTCAGTCAGTCAGTCAGTCAGTCAGTCAGTCAGTCAGTCAGTCAGTCAGTCAGTCAGTCAGTCAGTCTGCCACCCACCCACCCACCCACCCACCCACTCACTCACTCACTCACTCACTCACTCACTCACTCACTCACTCACTCACTCACTCACTCACTCACCCACCCACCCACCCACCCACCCACCCACTCACTCACTCACTCACTCACTCACTCACTCACTCACTCACTCACTCACTCACTCACTCACTCACTCACTCACTCACTCACTCACTCACTCACTCACTCACTCACTCACTCACTCACACACCCCTAGTGGCGGCACAGGCATGGCACATTGTGTAAGACCAGTTCACAAGTACAAGTACAAGTAACAGTAGCATTTCATTGCCACTGTAGGCCTACTTGTATAATGTGTACTTTGACAAATAAAGACTTTGACTTGAAAAGAAAGCATTGGGAAAAGTTGTCTTTTTCACTGCTGTGACTGTCCTTTCCACTCTCCCAGGTTGATAATGACCCATAATGAACACTGACAATCTCTTATTCAGCCTCATATACTGTGGGAGATATATTTAGCTTAATGTCACAGTATTTACTGTACATCCAGCCAGATATACTGTACTTAGTGAGAATTGACTTTGGAAACATGTCTGTGTTATTGTGTCTCTGATTTAGACCCACTTTACTTTACTTACTTATGTTTGTGGTCTACGTCCTTATGGTTAGAATTAGAAAGTTCAGTATTGAATTAACTTTTTAAACAATACTTGCATACAGGTGATTGCCCTGACGCTGAAGAACAGAACATGCTACACTGTTCTTAAAAATATTTAATTTGTACTGGTTTCAGTGGAAAGTATTTTAATTGTTGCAGGAGGCCAGGGCCCTCCTCCTCTCCTCTCCTCTCCTCTCCTCTCCTCTCCTCTCCTCTCCTCTCCTCTCCTCTCCTCTCCTCTCCTCTCCTCTCCTCTCCTCTCCTCTCCTCTCCTTTCCTCTCCTCTCCTCTCCTCTCATCTCCCCTCCTATCCCCTCCCCTCCCCTCATCTCCCCTCCCCTCATATCCCCTTCTCTCCCCTCCCCTCCTATCCCATCCTCTCCCCTCCTCTCATCTCCCCTCCTCTCCCCTCATCTCCCCTCCCCTCATCCCCCCTCCTCTCCTCTCCCCTCCTCTTCCCTCCCCTCATCTCCCCTCCCCTCATCTCCCCTTCTCTCCCCTCCCCTCCTATCCCATCCTCTCCCCTCCTCTCATCTCCCCTCCTCTCCCCTCCCCTCATCTCCCCTCCTCTCCTCTTGCCTCCCCTCCTCTTCTCCTCTCCTGCCAAGAGGAAATTCTAAGCATACACTGACAGTTGTGTTTATATTAATAAATTCAAGCTATAATAGTTGGCTATAGTCTTTGAACAAAAATAAAGCTTGTGTGTATAAGTTATGACCTTTGCAACCACATATTCCTCCACCGGCCTCGGATCGAATCCCATCAGGGCCTTCTCCCGTTTCTCTCTTACTTTATCCAATTAGACTGGAAGAGAAAAACGTGGTATCTATAATCACGGCCGGGCGCTTTGCCATCGACTAAATACCGCAAGCTTAGGAGGAGAGGGATTTGGTAAGACGCCTGTCTATCTCTGTCAACAAGCAGGAAATGTGTGATGAGCTGCGACTACTTTGGCTGGAGGAGACCTCTAAGTTCTACTGCTTCCTGCTGTATGTGATGCCACCTGAGCACTGAGATCTTTCATTTACATCAGTGGTTCTCAAACTACGGGTCGCGACCAAAATTGGGGTCGTGGGTAGGTGACAGTTGAAAGTAAAAATAATTATAATAAAATTAAATTTAAAATATGTGTATTGATAACATAGTGCTGTAATACAAATGTCTAATAAATATGCATGATCAAGTTCAACGTGTGCTTTTATTTTGATATTCCTTAATTCCATGTTGAAATTACGTGATACATTAAGTGTGGGGTCCCCAAAAAAAATCCTAAATAAAATGGGGTCACGGTATGAAAAAGTTTGAGAACCCCTGATCTTCATGCATCCGTCTGGTGGCAAAGAGCCGGTGTTGCAGACTTAAGGATAGCTGGATATGTGTACAAGTTGTGACAGTCGGACGTAAGGTGTGATGGCTTTTCAAAGTTGTACATTTTGACATTTGATTGTAAGCCTCATCATCATTGACAGACTCACACAAAATCCCACACCAGTTGGTCGATCTGGTGTGAGGCGTTGCCACGACGATAATCGGTCACTGTGGAACATGTCACGTCTCTATCGTGTGATTTGTGAATAGCGCCGACCATGTGACTGGATTACACCAAACCTGTCACACCTCTTCCTCACCTCTACCTCTCACTCCTTTTCAACAGGTTACGCTTGCTTTGCTTTTCTGCAGAAGTGGTGAAGGAGTGTATGACTCACAAACTCTGTTACAACCAGGAACCTTATCAAACTCTGTTACAACCAGGAACCTTATCAAACACCAGGAACCTTATCAAACTCTGTTACAACCAGGACCCTTACCAAACACCAGGAACCTTATCAAACTCTGTTACAACCAGGACCCTTATCAAACACCAGGAACCTTATCAAACTCTGTTACAACCAGGACCCTTATCAAACACCAGGAACCTTATCAAACTCTGTTACAACCAGGACCCTTATCAAACACCAGGAACCTTATCAAACTCTGTTACAACCAGGAACCTTATCAAACTCTGTTACAACCAGGAACCTTATCAAACACCAGGAACCTTATCAAACTCTGTTACAACCAGGAACCTTATCAAACTCTGTTACAACCAGGACCCTTATCTAAGGGTGAACAACCTGAGAACCTCCTCAGCCCTTCAGCACCTCCTCTTAAACAACCTGAACCTCCTCTACCCCTCAGCACCTCCTCTTAAACAACCTGAACCTCCTCTACCCCTCAGCACCTCCTCTTAAACAACCTGAGAGCCTCCTAAACCCCTCAGTACCTCCTCTTGCATGCAATTTTGAGTGTATTACTCTTGGTTGCTGTTTCTATTTATTTGTATGTCATATTAAACTTTACTTTGTTCAAATCATTACGCAAATTTTGCTGTGTGTGGGTAGTTCACATTTCGCTACCAAAAAAAAATAAAAATGATTATCTCTCTCCAGACCAATGCTGCTTAGGATGATGTGAGGCTGAGTGAGGGACGGGTCCTGGAATGATTTTTGGCCGTCTGGAATGTTTTCGTTGGAGCAGAAAGATGCCAAAGCCAAATAATAACTTGATTTTCTGCAGGATGATGAAAAGATGGAGCGTGCGGCCATATTGGCGGATGTGACATCTCTACGAAATGAGCTCAACCTCAAACTCCAAGGCCTGGCAATACAGCGTGTGACCTCATGTCAGCAGCGCGTTCTTTTCAAAGGAAGTCAGAGGTCTCCACTTTCCGACTGTATTGGAGCAAAACTAAATGCAATCATCATCTCAAAACCATGTCGCATTCCCGGAGAGAGGCTGGTTTAGAATTTAGCACAAAAAAAAAATTATGATTTCCATCTGAGTAAGCAAGTCCTGCTCTGCAATGGATCTTCATTTCTGGTGAAGAATGTTCAAGGAATTCTGAGAGGCACAGAGCATCTTCTCATAAGCAGATCTCTGGTAGATCTCCAGGAGAATCTTGCTCTAAAGGAAATGGACTGTGATAGGGCTGTCTTAAATACTTAGAAGCTTCGAAGCTTCGTTCAATGGGCATGGGATTCGAATATGAAAATAAAATTCGAATATATAAAAAAAAAAAAATTATTTTATTGCAAAATCAACTCTGCCTCTATTTGTTAATTACAACAAGCAATGCTGTTTGTTATTTAAGATGAGGTCGGACTCGGCACTGACAGATTTGTGTTCATTGTGCTGCTTTTATAAAGCTTCAAATGACGGCTTACAATATTTATATTTTTGTATCCACTTTTTCTCCTTATTTTCTATTTTTCTCCCATCCCAATTTCGCCTCGCCAATTCTCCCTTCAATTCTCCCCTCCCCTGTCTCGAACGTTGCTAGACCATGCCTCCCACTGGTCGGCTGCAGTGAGGACCAAGTCTTGCATCACGTGTCCCCTCCGGTACACGAGGAGGCAGCAGTCGCATCTTTTCACCTGTACAGCGTGGTCTCTCACTGGCGAGGAGTAACATGTGGGAGGCTCACGCTGCCCCCGATACTTCCTGATTCTGCTGTACAGGCGCACCAACCGACCTGTAGGAGTCGCTGTCCACAACGTCCAATCCCCACCCACCGGCTTTCCCACCCTCTAATACTGCCAATTGTATTAGTATGAATGACCAGACAAGCCGATAGCAACGCCGAGAGCTGGGCTCGATGCCAGCATCTCCTGTGTTAGTGGTAAGCGCATTGCCCACTGCGCCACCCAGCCGCCCTCAGGCCTAAATATTTCATGAAAGCAAAGTGTTTCGTTTGTCTAAGATTTTAAAAGGTTTAAACTTTACAGCACTGACAAAGTTGCACAGAGTGCTGTACAAGTCCCACAACATAAAAAAAAAATTTAACTTTTTTTTTAAAGCAAATGATTATACATTTTAATTTTTAATTTTTTTACCTCGAAGCTTCGAATTAAAATTGAATCTCGGCCCCGAAGCTTCGAATTCCAAAAACCACACCCTTTGTGCCGAGGTTCAAGGCATTGGTTACAGGCAAACAGTGACATTTCCCCGGTTAGTTCAAGCCACCATACTGTACAACTGAATGTGTGTATACATACATTTGATTATATTAGAAAGTACAGTACGAAAAGAAGTTTGGCATCCAATCAGAATGCAAATGTAGCAGTAAAGTGCAACAGCAATATACAATGTACAGGTGATTCAACTGGGTAGAAAATATACCAATTAGTACTACTGAGTGTAGTGCTAATCAGATGTATGTACATTATGTGGTGAGAATAAATATATATATATAGTATACAGCATTTGTATAGCCTACACAGTATGTCTTATGGATGGTGCATTTTTACTGGCACTGTTCCGGACCATTGACCTTGCATAACATTTATAAGTGGACTACCCCTCGTATAGAAGATTAATAAAATGGCCAGTTGACCACCCACAGTAGAAGTCCTTCTTGTGTTAGGCAGTAGGTTTGAATAGTCGGCTCCTGTGTCTCCCCTATCCTATATCACTCTGTTGCTGCCCACTGTCAGAATAACAGGGGAGGTACTGAACTTCAAGGGTGTGGAAGGCCTTGAGAAACTAAGTCCTTGGTGTGTAAGTTAAGGCTGTAATTGCTGGCTCCCGCCGGTGGAAAGGATCCACGGTTTATGTGGTTGTGTTGGGAATTGAGCTGCCATCTTACATCTTAGAATACTCTGGAGACGAAACACAAATCTGGCGCTGAGTAGCGTGTGTGTGTGTTTGTCCACATGCTTGTGTGTGTGTGTATATGTGTGCACACGTGTGTATGTGTATCTAAGTGTGCAACTACGTGTGTGTGTGTGTGTGTGTGAGTGTGTCCATGTGCATGTGGGTCTAAGTGTGCGTCTGCATACCTGTGTGCACATGCTTGTGTGTATGTGTGTGTGTGTGTGTGTGAATGTGTGTGTGTGTGTGTGTGTGTGTGTGTGGTGTGTGTGTGTGTGTGTGTGTGTGTGTGTGTGTGTGTGTGTGTGTGTGTGTGTGTGTGTGTGTGTGTGTGTGTGTGTGTGTGTGTGTGTGTGTGTGTGTGTGTGTGTGTGTGTGTGTGTGTGTGGCTGACTGCCCAGCCAAAAAAAACAGCAGCCACAAATTACATCTGGCTACTGTTCAGGAGTGTTTATTGTGAAAGGGATATGTCTGAATATCATATGAACAAAAGCAATGTGGTGTGTGTGTGTGTGTGTGTGGGTGTGTGCGTGTGTGTGTGTGTGTGTGTGTGTGTGTGTGCGTGTGTGTGTGTGTGTTTGTGCGTGCGTGCGTGCGTGTGAACTATGCGGCTGAATATCGTCACACAAATTGGAACAAGGCAAGTGTGGTGAGAGAGAGAATGGGATAGAAGCTGTGTGTGCGTGTGTGTGCGTGTGTGTGTGCGTGTGCGTGTGTGTGTGTGTGTGTGTGCGTGTGTGTGTGATGGGGAAGCATGATTAAGAAGGAGGATACTTTATTACTCATCAAACTGTCGTACCAGACGCCTCTATGGACCATACAGATGTCACTTTGTGTACACATCGTGTAAATATTTGGAAATGTTCAAACCGTCTGTAGTATTTGTACTTTCTGTACATTCTGTACTTCTTTCATCACAAAACCATGTCATGTATAGGTGGCACGGTGGTGTAGTGGTTAACACTGTCGCCTCACAGCTAGAAGGTCCTGGGTTCGATTCCCGCTTGGGGACCAGGTTGCTGTGTTGCCAGGTACCCAGGTGGGGTATCTCCCGGGCCTTTCTGTGTGGAGTTTCTCCCCGTGCTCACAAGGGTTTCCTCTCCCGATAAGATAAACCCAATGGAAAAGACATGCACAACAGATCGCTAACACTGTCGCGTCCCTGACGGAAATGGACAGGAGCACTTGGATTGGTCCCTGGGGCGCAGCCCCTATCTGCTCCCCGCTGCCCGTGGGGAGGAAGGACGACGGGATGGGTCAAGCCGAGCGCAGAGACTCAATCTCATCGGCGACCCAAAACAATTGCATGTGTGTGTTCCTGTGTGTGTCACTGCATGACGAATAAAGACTTCTTCAAAGTCCAGTTATTATTATATACTGTATATTTATTTATTGAGCTGTTTACTGGTTTTTCATGTAATTGTTCTCCATCATTTCCTTTTTTTCGCACGGGGGAAGCATTTCACCCCAACACTCCAGTAATATGGTAGGCTATGTGAAAAATAAACTTGAAACACGTGACACTTGCAATCCTTACCTTTGTAAGAGAGCTTCATGCGGGGGGAGGAGGACGAGGAGGAGGAGGAGGACGAGGAGGAGGAGGATGAGGAGGATGAAGAGGACGTCCGGGGCACGGCGCTGGAGGCGGCGGCGTGGGCCGCGGCTATGCCCAGCAGCAACAGAGAGCTACAGGTCACCATCATGGCCGCCATCATCACCATCATGGTCATCATCTTAACGGACTTGAAAAAGAGCGGGTCAATCGACTCGGCTTTGGATGGGACCAGGAAGACCAAGTCCACTCAGGTCAGTCTGGTCCGCTTGGAACGGTCCCGCTCAGTTTGAACTTGTCCCAAAACAGTGTACGTTTCCCTTCTCTCAATGTTGTCCTGGCGATGCTGCTAATATTTAGCTACTTATAGTCATCACTTCCGTCTTTTCCCTCTGTAATATCCCGGGCGAACGTTCTTGCGGTATTTCCAGAGCGTTCTCTGTAGTTCTCCTCGCGATGTTCCGTGAGGTTCCCCGCGATGGCGGTTCTGCGGAGAGAGGATGTTCCGTTTACCTCTCGGGCTCCGAGACAAGAAGAGAAGCTTCGGGAGAGAGACCTAAAAATAGAGAAAAAGAGAGAGAGGGGGGGGTTTAGAAAAC
>NW_028170936.1:17500-22952 GCF_963971535.1 Notolepis coatsorum | reverse complement strand
GCAAAATAAACATACATCTGTTGTTAAATTTTTTTTTTATTTTTTTTTAAGCAAATTTTTTTTTTTTATATACTTATAACAATTTAGATAATTATCGATATCGAGAAATATGATAACATTATCATATCGTTATCGCGATATGATTTTTTTCCATATCGCCCAGCCCTACTGTATGTCCTAACTTTTTTTGCAGATGAGCTGCCGTCATCTCCTTTTCGTTTGTCACACATGTTCGCCTCTGGCGGCTGACTGCAGACGAGCCGAGAGAGCTAACTAGCGTGCTAGGCTCGCTACGGAAAGTGATACAGTCAACTGATTCGCGTTTTTAGCGGCTACCCGGTAGCCTACTGTTAACGTTCAAAAATCATGTCTAGATGTTTATTTATTTATCTTTATTTTTTATTGTAGTGGAGAGACTATTCATGCTTCTGATGAAAAAAATATGCTAATTAAATATTTCTCGGAAAGAAAGAAAAAATTTCCGAAAAACTGGTGAAAATAGACCTCAAATCATCTGCGGTCTGGCGGACCCCAGGTTGGGAATCACTGATACACTATTAGATACAAATACAATATAATATATAAAAAAAAAGTACAAACACAAGATAGTCCAATGATGAGAGTCCAGTGATATTAGTCTCTAGTGCAAAATACAAGATAGTCAGTACGGTGGTGTGAGTCTCTGTAAGAAGGAGAAAGAAGGATAATGCAAGGGTGGATAAGAGACAAGGAGCAATAAAAGGAAGGAGGGTCCTGCCATGGGGTTCCCTGCTGCCCTTGGAGGTACATGACACTCTGATCCGCACTGTGGTGACAGCTATGACGTCACAGCGTGTGTGGTTAGGTAGCCAGGCCTGTGTGGAGGAGGAGACAATGGTCTTTGCATCCTTAAATGTGTATAACCATAGTCAACCTGGGCGGCTGGGTGGCGCAGCGGACATGGCGCTCGTCACCAACGCAAGACACACCGGGTTCGACTCCGGCTGTCGGCGTTGCCTCCGGCTTGGGCCAGCCGTCATACTAACTCAATTGGCAGAGTCTGCGGGTGGAAGTCGATGGGTGGTAATCTGGACGTTGTGGACAGCGACTCCTACAGGTCGGTTGGGGGACCCCTGCACAGCAGAGACAGGAAATAGCGGGGGTAGTGTGAGCCTCCCACACGTTACACCTCGCCAATGAGAGTCCGCGCTGGCAGGTGAAAAGATGCGACAGGCTGCCTCCTCGTGTATCGGAGGGGGCCGTTTTTTTTCACAATAAAATATATATTTTCTTTTTTAACAAGTTGATTATTAATTTGAATATAGAATATTCATTGACAGCCCTACTTAACAGTAACTGCACACTGCATCACCCCTGAGTGGAACATGGAAAGCCAAACTTTCCCCCACTGTACCAAAAACCCGCACCGAACCGTGACTTCAAAAGCGAGGTACGTACCGAACCGAACCGTGACTTTTGTGTACCGTTACACCCCTAATGTGTTTGTATAGCAGCTTCTGACGTGCCTTTTGACGTGCGTGCCCATACAAGTGCCTGAGTGTAAATATGGAGACTGTCTCCTTGCCCATGCAGGTGCTCCAGAGATGGGTCTTAGGAGGGGGGGTGGGTGGGGGTGCCAATTTTTATCAGGAACAGAACCGCCTAGATCACACCCCAGCTCAGCGGGGCAACGGGCATGCGGGGCAACGCCACTCGCTGGGGGGTGGGGCCTCTGATCCACACAAAACAGCCAGCGGGACCCCTCCTCCTGTCTCATTCAGCCGCGCCCCTCCTCCTCTCGAAAAACCATACACACATACAATTACTCATAATCTGCTTACAATGCCAGGCTATGGTAGGTTTGCCGACATTATCACACAGAGAAACAGAAAGAACGACATAGACAGAAAGAGATACAGTATAAAGGGGTGAAGGGGGGGGGGGACTGGTGACCAAGTGTCCGGTAATAGTGATTAGTGATTAGTAGTGAATTGTTTTTTTTATTTCGTGTTATTTGCTACTGCCACACACTGAGGTTTAAACTTTTCACACACCACTAAAGAATGAAAGTAAAATGAAAATCTGTCTGCGGATAAATTGGGTTTCATGACGGCGTCGCTGCGGCACTTTGCATTGTGCTAATTATTAAGCCTGGGTACACAAAGACATGGACCTGTGCATAGACACCTTCGTAACCTCGCCAAGAACAGAACACATCCATTACCTAGGCTGAGGCTGTTGTCGCGTATGTACCACAGACACAAAGAGCCACTCGCAGAGATGGATACTGAGATGAAGAACACAGGCAGCGCTGTGGAACAAAGTAGCCACTAGTTCATTTGCACACCTTTTCACAGTGACACAGCAAACACACACTGCTAATCCTCCCTGTTCCTCCACACTCACAATACCAGGACACTCTGAATGCTCAACACACACCCACACACACACACACAAACACAAACACACACACAAACACACACACACACACACACACACACACACACACACACACACACAAACACAAACACACACACAAGAACGTTGCTTAGCGAGAAAGGGACAGAGGATGGGAGATTGAGGGATGGATGGGAGGAGGGATAGAGGGATGGGGAGGGGAGGGGGGCTTAGGGTGAGCGAAAGAGGGAGAAATAGATGGAAATGAGAGAGAGGGGGAAGAGAAGAGACTGTGAGGTGAGGGCACAACCACTGTAGCAGGACTCAGGGGAGATGGGGGGGGGGGGTTCTATGACAAAGCTGTCGATTTCCATAGGCTCTCTTTGCCTGATCTCCCCCTAGTCCCTTAGAGCCTCGGCCTTGATCTGGGCAAACACTGCATGTGTGTGTGTGTGTGTGTGTGTGTGTGTGTGTGTGTGTGTGTGTGTGTGTGTGCGCGCACATGCGTGTGAGTGTGCGTGTGTACGGACAATTCTGCATTCTGCACTGTGCCACATACTGCCACACAACCGGCACGCTAGCATGCCAAGCTAACAGGGCTAACGTGGCTCCGCTTTCAGCATTTAACCAAGATGGGGATGAGAGAGACGGACAGAATGGATGGAGGCTGGAAGGAGGGATGCTGCAAAGGATGAATGATAGGAACAGAGTGATGGGAGTGATTGGTAGATGACAGGACATGTAGAAAAGTGCTCAACCTTGAGTCCTGATTATAGAAAAATGAAGAGCTCCACAACTCATGGCCTGACGGGTTCATTTGGAGTATTGGGATTCCTGGAAGAAAGAGGGAGAGGGAGAGGGAGAGGGAGTGGGAGAGGGAGAGGGAGAGGGAGTGGGAGAGGGAGAGGGAGAGGGAGAGGGAGAGGGAGAGGGAGAAAGAGAGAGATAAAGAGAGAGATAAAGAGAGAGTAAGAGATAGAGAGAGAGAGGAAGAGAGAGGAAGTAATAGATAGAGAGAGATAGAGAGAGAGAGAGAGAGAGAGAGAGAGAGAGAGAGAGAGAGAGAGAGAGAGAGAAAGAGAGAGAGTAAGAGAGAGTAAGAGAGAGAGAGAGTAAGAGAGGAAGAGAGAGATAAAGAGAGAGTAAGAGATAGAGAGAGAGAGGAAGAGAGAGGAAGTAATAGATAGAGAGAGAGAGAGAGAGAGAGAGAGAGAGAGAGAGAGAGAGAGAGAGAGAGAGAGAGAGAGAGAGAGAGAGAGTACGGTATGCGTGTTGGTGGAAATGCCTGTAACAGAGAAAAAGAGGGCAGAAGTGCGCTATGTCAGAGGGAGAAGAAAGGGTAGGAAGAGTCAGAGAGAGAGAAGAGAGTGAGAGAGGGGGAGAGAGAGAGATGCTACCCCCAGCCTGACAATACACTGCCACCTATCTGTCTGAACTGGAACAACACCCTGCTCTCTGCCCACATCAGTCACCGGATCCGTCGCTGTAGGGTCATATTATTGAGACATGGACTTCACAGACAGACAGGAGATAGAGGGAAATAAGACAGACAGAGAGAAAGCAAGGAAAAATCATGTCTGTTCCACAAAGCTCGCCTGCCAGCTTCTCTCTCTCTCCCTCTCCCTCTCCCTTTCCCTCTCTCTCTCTCTCTCCTCTCTCCATCTTTCTCTTGCTCTCTCATTCTTTTTTTTGCTGGCGACATTAACACAGCCAGTATGGCCAACACTGATAATCACCGTTTCCTTCAGGCCTTCCTTTTTTATGAATGAACATCAAAATCAACGATGTAAGCATGGCCACTGGAGGAATTCCCTGGATAGGGAATACAGAAAGCTGCTGTGGGCCGGGCTACCACCAGTTTAGGTTCATATGCAGGTTCCAGTTGTAAGATTCTGATCAAACTGGCCAGTATCACGTCTTCGTCTGTTTGGCTCTCCATCCAATTCCTCTGCGTTGTGTACTTTTAATGGTCCTGACGTCTCCGATACTGGTAGATAAGATCCTTATCTTCCCCCGTTAGTGCAATCCATAAACCATAATACTTCTCCACTTCCGTAAGAATTCGACACTTCGACACTGTGAGATACCTTATGAGGAGAAGCGTTGTTTTATTGCTATAAACAGAACCTCATAATCAGATGTTATCAGATGTTATTGTCCTTGAAGAGTATATTTCTAATGATCTTTCGGTGTGTTCATATTATCGTCCTTTTGCTGTTCAGTCCAATAGTGTTCAGGCCTGTTCATTAGCCTAAAACCATCCTCGTGGTAGCCGAAGCTACTGGTGATGTGCCATTCTCCCCCCCCCCCCTCTCTCTCAATGAGAGGAGAGAGTCTCTTCTGGTTTCTTCCCTCTTAGTCTCAGTCAGATTTTAGTCTGGCTTCCACCCGGAAACACCATTTGACTCATAGATGTTCGTCGTCGCAACGACGGCCCCGCCTTCTGGTTGTCATGCGACGTGTTGTCATGACAACTGCATAACCTTTAACACTAATAAACTTTCATTCACTGTGAACCGCTCTCCCTCTCTGGGAGACACTCCGTCTTATCTCAGATGTTCTTCCAAGGAATGCATAACAAAACCCTCACTGACGCGGCCTGTGCCTGTGAAACCACTGGTTCCACCACCGTCAATATCACCGTCTCCTGCTTCCATGCACATTTCGATCTACCATTTTAGCTGTCATCTCTCCCCAATCTATACATCACATACATTGAAAAACCACCATTTTCTCTCAATCCCCCCTTGATTCTTATCACCCCTTCAGAATCATAAATCATTATTTGGTTTTTTAATTAATTATGCCAAAAATAGCCTGTGGTTGAAGCAAACCAACCTCGTCTCTCGTGCACAAGAAACGAAGACGGCCCACGGTCAACCCAGTGATCCTGCTGCCTGATGTCTGTTTGCGCCCCCCTTCGTGCACAAAGGGAACCGAAACCGACCACCAAAACCAACAACATCCAACGACTCATAACCATTGGAGCCCCCCTGTCTGCTCCCAATAATTATATCCTGTTGTTCTACTGTTCTCCCTCTTATCTACCTTCTATATATATATATATCCTTCTATA
>NW_028170936.1:0-12500 GCF_963971535.1 Notolepis coatsorum | reverse complement strand
TATGGATTTTGACTATACCTTGTAACCGGTAGAGCAGCTCTAAAATAGCAATGACGTCATGTAACCACAGCGCGACTATTTCACTCGTATTTGCCCCTAAAGATTTATAGAATTAGTCATAGATAATAGATATGTGCGAACTGGAAAAAGTTATTTACAGTAGGAGCACAGAGGCTTCACGCAGTGGGCGTGTCAACACGCAATTGTCATTTCATAATAAACACAGAAGAGAACTAGCTCTTCAGCCCTGCGTTGCACACAGCTGTATGACTTCTCTCGCGAGTCACGCAGTTTCTATGTGTAATGTAAACTCTGCGACGAGTCCAATGGTCTAACATGCTTTGCATCCTCGCCATTCTGGAATGTCCACGTCGCGCTAAAACCTTATGTAATGTTAACTGTCGATGTGCTGGTAGCCTCGGCAAGCTAACGGTAGCTGGCTCCAGCAGCTTGTCGATGTGCTGGAGCCACGGCAAGCTAACGTTAGCTTGCTCCAGCAGCTTGTCGATGTGCTGGAGCCTCGGCAAGCTAACGTTAGCTGGCTCCAGCAGCTTGTCGATGTGCTGGAGCCTCGGCAAGCTAACGTTAGCTTGCTCCAGCAGCTTGTCGATGTGCTGGAGCCTCGGCAAGCTAACGTTAGCTTGCTCCAGCAGCTTGTCGATGTGCTGGAGCCACGGCAAGCTAACGGTAGCTGGCTCCAGCAGCTTGTCGATGTGCTGGAGCCTCGGCAAGCTAACGTTAGCTTGCTCCAGCAGCTTGTCGATGTGCTGGAGCCTCGGCAAGCTAACGTTAGCTGGCTCCACTAGCAGCCCCCTCCCTCCCTCTCTCTCCCTCTCTCTCTCTCTCTCTGCTAACAATCCTGATTCGATTCTTGAACCTATTTAATTAAAAAGGAAGATATTGATGGACATTAGCTATAGTATAGCTCAGCAGCTGTAACAGAATAACAGCTGCCATACCAGTGTTTACCCCTTCAGAAGCATTTATATAGACATTTTAAGATAAGTTAATATACCATGATATATACCGTTACCGTCTATGCTTCAAATTATACCGTGATATATATTTTAGACCATACCGTCCAGCCCTACTAGCTATTCATATCAATCGACATCACTAGTTAGTCTATTGATGCACGCCGGTAGCAGTATAGCGATGCACGGCGGTAGTAGTTAGTGCATTGATGTGCTAGTTAGTTAGTATATTGATGCACGGCGGTAGCGAGTTAGTTGATAGTTAGTAGTATATTGATGTGATGGACTTGTGGAACTGAGATAAGTTCTGAAAGTTAGGAGCGAGCGTTAGGAGTAACGTGATTGGGCGTTGAGAAAAGAGTCAGTGGCCAATCAGGCCGCGTAAACCGAACACAGAAGGACAACTGCCTTGGGGAAAGTATTCACGCGTCCTGACCCTGTATCCATGCCAAGTAATCACTAGTGTTTCAATCTCTCATCCTGCAGCGCCTCCCCGGCTAAAACGCTGCACTAAGTCTCCTTTTCCCAACCTATTTCCCTGACTTTCAGCTTTTAAGTTCTAACTAGATCTGCGCATTTTAAGTTATACTAGAGCTGCAACTAATGATTATTTAGGTAATTGATTCATCCAACAGTTATTTGATTAGATTCATCTGTGCATCTAAATAATTTTCTTTTTCATCCATCTCTTTTTAGAGCATTTCTGAACAATCTTTAAATCCTTCTTCTTCTTACTTTGTACTTCAGTCAGACTAGACGCTTTGGAACATTTAACTGCCACCAATGAAATGTTTCGAAGCATTGATGCAGTAATTCTGAATCGCTTATATTTTTGCAATGGAATTATTTGATTCAGTCCATTAATCGTGACACCCCTAGTTCTACCCATCCGTTTCTCAGTGTGTTATTCAGACCAATGAGAAAATTTCAGTGGACATCTCTTAGCCCCTGTTGGCCCAGTGATGCTGTGGGGGAAATTATTTTTTTTTATCCACTTTTTCTCCCATTTTTCTATATTTTCTCCCATCCCAATTTCGTATCATCCAATTCAACCCTCCCCTGTCACGGACGCTGTTTCTTGCCTCCCACAAGCCGGCTGCAATGTGGACTAAGTCATACATAGCACAAGTCCCCTCCGGTACTTGAGGTAACAGCAGTCGCATCTTTTCACCTGCGCAGCTCGATCTCTCAGTGGCGAGGAGTAACGCGTGGGAGGCTCACGCTGCCCCCGACACTTCCTGATTCTACTGCGCAGGCGCACCAACCGACCTGTAGGAGTCGCTGTCCACAACGCCCGATCCCCACCCATCAGTTTCCCACCCCCTAATACGGCCAATGTGTATTAGTACGGACGACCAGCTAAACTGAAAGCAAATGTGGAGCGCTGGGCTCGAACTGACGAGCCCAGCGTCTCCAGCATTTCGTTGCGAGCGCCTTGCCCACTACGCCACGTAGCCGCCCTGCTGTGGGGGACCTTTTAGGTTCATCAGGGTTAGACTGGGTAGGGCGCACACGCACGCACGCACGCACGCACGCACACACACACACACACACACACACACACACACACACACACACACACACACACACACACACACACACACACACACACACACACACACACACACACACACACACACACACACACACACACACACACACACACACACACACACACACACACACACACACACACACACACACACACACACACACCTCAAAGGAATTCCAGGGCAAACACCATTTTACAATTCATTACACAAGATTTTAGCATTTGGCTGCATCCAGAGTGGTGTATTACTCACTGCACAAGGTAGTATCCACAAAGACAGTGTAGATGTGAGGCTTCTCTGAGGAATCTGTCCCTTTAGGCCTCATGCATTTAGGCTAGTAAAGGTCCCTGCCAAACTGTATGGCATTACCTGTGCAATACTCAACAGACTACTACACTTAACTAGTATAGATTACGGTATATTCTACCATATATTAGCGCCGCACTTTTAAAATAACTTAATTAGAAAGAGGTTGTGGTAACCTCTAATAATAAGTAAGCCACACAACACGCTTGTGATCCCTTTGGTTGAGTAGTTTAGTGGGTAACGGGAGCAATACAATACAGGTGCGTCTTACACTCTGCGCACGTTAGACATACAGGTAAGAACGCCGGCCCCTGATACGGAGAATACCTCACGTATATATCTGTAGTCACAAAATAATATGCGCCTTGGGCGATAGCTCCCTCTAGTGGGTTAATATAGATACTGCATCAATATTAACCCTAGATATATATATAAAGCTGACATTATAACACCCCTCCCCCTTTAAATTTCAACATTACCAAAATGTCCATGTAATACAAAAATAATAACAGTAGTGTCTTATCCTTGTACACTTTCCAAAAATATATATATATACCAAATAAATGACTTAGCAACAGCTTACCAAATAAGGCACTTGAAAAACATATTACCAACAGTCATTACTCTCATAACTGTCTCGTTAAATGTTCAGTCTGTCGGGAGGTCTGCGATCACGCTGTGACCTGCGCAATACCGCTGGTGACCTCGGACACACCACAGGTGACTGAGGTTTGGGTGGCTCTGGTGTTGAGAGCATGAGAGGGGTCTGAGTGTCAACTCTACTTGGGGACACAGACACCTCTCCTGGGGAGTCTGTCACTGGTACCGTAGTCACTGGCAAACAACATTCTCCCATAGTCTGTTCCCCACGGGTATCCACCGTGGTGCGATCCGTCTCTGAACTGGTGTCGTGGCGTAGGCGTACATGGTCCTGGTGTCTACGGAAAACACGTCCATCAGTCAGTTGAATGACATAGGAAACTGGGCCACTCTGTTTCAGAATAACGCCAGGCAGCCACTGTTGCTTGTTGATAGTACTGAAATTCCTCACATAGACCTTGTCCTCAGGTCCTAATTGTCTCTCTTTTGCGTGCTGATCATGACGCTCCTTCTGCTTCTCCTGCTTCCTCTGTACTTTCGCCTTCATGTCTGGACGCAGCAAGTCCAATCTCGCCTTGGGCCTACGCCCCATCAGCATCTCTGCTGGCGTGCGCCCCGTTGTCGTTTGAGGCGTGAGGCGATAGGTAAACAGGAAACGTGAAAGTCTAGTGTTTAGAGAGTCTCCTGTCATCCTCTTTAACCCCTCTTTCACTGTCTGAACAGCCCGCTCAGCCAAACCATTTGAGGCTGGGTGGAACGGAGCCGTCCTAATGTGATTAATGCCGTTCTGGTGCATAAATTCACTGAACAGCTCACTGGTGAATGTTGGGCCATTATCCGAGACCAGGGTGTCTGGCAACCCATGGACTGCGAAGACTTGTCTGAGTTGGTCTATGGTTGTGGGGGCTGTGATATTGTTCATGATATGGGCTTCTATCCATTTTGAGTGTGCGTCTACCATGATCAGAAACATCTGTCCCATAAAGGGTCCTGCAAAGTCTACATGCAGCCTAGACCAGGGGCGGTCTGGCCACTCCCATGGGTGCAACGGAGCAGGCGGTGGATTGTTCTGATTAGTCTGACACTGTGTGCATGATTTTACCTTGCTCTCCAGATCATCGTCCATTCTTGGCCACCAGACGTATGATCTCGCTAGGCTTTTCATCCGGGAGACTCCTGGATGAGTCTCATGTATCTCCTCCACAACCTGTGACCGTCCTGGGGGCGGTACAATGACCCGCGACCCCCAGAAGATGCAGCCGTCCTGCAGGCTCAGTTCTGTTTTGCGTTTAGCATACGGCCTCAGTTCCTCTCCCTCCACGACACTGGGCCAACCTTGCAAAAGGAAGGTCTTGACCCGAGACAGGACCGGGTCCCTCTCTGTCCACTGCTTAATCTGTGTCGCTTTGATAGGTGTCTCTGCTAGCCTCTCCAATGAAAACACAGTCTCTGGAGGCACATATGTAGTGGCGGGTGTCTCTGGTAACGGCAGTCGACTCAGCGCGTCAGCATTTGCGTTATCCTTGCCCGCTTTGAACACTATAGTGTACTGGTAGGCTGAGAGTGTGAGAGCCCAACGCTGTATCCTGGCTGAGGCCAGCGGTGGGATGCATTTTGTCTCACTGAACAGACTCATCAGAGGTTTATGGTCTGTTGTGATAGTGAATGCCCGTCCGTATAGGTATTGATGGAAACGCTTCACCGCAAAAACAACAGCTAGACCCTCTTTATCTAACTGAGAGTACCCCTTATCCGCTGCTGTTAGGGTACGTGAAGCAAAAACAACAGGCTTCTCATCTCCATCCTCCATGATGTGTGAGAGCACTGCTCCGACTCCATAAGGCGAGGCATCACTCGAGACGATGATCTCTTTATCTGGGTCGTAGTGAACAAGCAGCTTTGCAGACTGGAGCAGCTCTTTCACTTCCTTAAAAGCTCTCTGCTGCTCTCCCCTCCACTCCCACTTAGTGTCAAGGTGCAGTAGCTTGTACAGTGGGGACAAAACATTTGATAAATCCGGCAGAAATTTGCCATAATAATTCACCATGCCCAAAAACGATCTCAGTTCATGGACACTCTTTGGGCTCGGAGCCTCCTTTATGGCTCTCACCTTGTCTTCCAAAGGGCTGAGCCCCTGTGCTGTGATCCTGTGTCCCAGGTAGGTCACGCTCGGTGCCAGGAACACACACTTGGCACTCTTCAAACGCAGTCCTGCGTCTGAGAGTCGTTTCAACACCTGTGCTAGGTTAGCCAGATGCTCCGCCTCGGTGGCCCCCGTGATGAGGATATCATCTAGATATACCGCTACGTGCGGGATACCCTGTAACAGCGTGTCCATTGTTCTTTGAAAAATGGCGGGGCTGGATGCCACTCCAAACACAAGGCGATTGTATTTAAATAAGCCCTTGTGAGTGTTGATGGTGACATACTCTTTTGACTCTTCGTCAAGTTGCAGTTGCTGGTAAGCATGGCTCATGTCTAGCTTTGTGAAAAGCTTCCCCCCTGACAAGGTTGCAAACAGGTCATCCACTCTTGGTAGTGGATACTCCTCCAGTTTAGAGACCTGATTTACCGTCACCTTGTAGTCTCCACATATGCGTGCTGTATTATCCTCTTTCAGGATTGGCACAATGGGAGCCGCCCACCTTGAAAATTGGACGGGTTCAATGATGCCTTGCTTCTGCAAACGTTCCAGCTCCTCCTCCACCTTGACCTTCATGGCATACGGCACCGACCTAGGCTTGAAAAACCTTGGGGCGGCCTCAGGGTCAACATGGAGTTTCACAGTTACCCCCTTCAGTGTGCCCAGCTCGTCCCTCAAAACATCACTGTACCGATGCAGGATGTCCTCTGTCGTGTCTGTCGTGTGCACATATTTAACATTATGCCAGTTTAGCTTAATTTTCCTTAGCCAATCGCGGCCCAAAAGACTTGGCCCCCCCCCCTTAGCTATAACCAGCCTGGCCTTTGCCTTCTGATTCCCCGCTAAAATGTCCACATATAGCACCCCTATATGAGGTATGGGCTGACCTGTATATGTCCTGAGCCTGAGCTTTGATGGGCTAATGGGTGGTAGGTTAGACCCCCATGTCTTCCTGTATGTCTCCTCACTGATGACCGATGCAGTAGCCCCTGAGTCAATCTCAAACTTTACATCCTGTCCCCCGACAGTGATAGTGGCATAATAGGGTTCAGGTGGCTCCTCATCTGTTCCCACCCCGAACATGTTGTATGCACACTCTGCTTCCTCATGTGTTTCTTCCAGGTGGTGTGTGGAGGCTTGAGCCTGACGCTGCTTTCCCTGCCAAGGCCTGCCCCTGCCCATTTTATTGTCTTTTGAACTCCTGCACTTCTTTGCTAGGTGTCCCTTTTTATTACAATTATGGCAGACAGCCTCTTTGAATCTGCAGTCATTTGCATAATGCGACGACCCCCCACACCTAAAACATTCCACCCCTTTTTTAAACACTTCATTTTTACCAGTCTCTTTATAGGCAGGATCCCTTCTGACTTGGTGCACTGTCTGTGACACTGACAACCCATTCCCCCTCTGTATGTCCCTAGCATTATTTGCAGCCATCTCCATACCTTGGGAAATCTCTAGGGCTTTTTTAAAAGTCAGCGGCGGGGCTTCCCCCAGCAGGCGGCGCTGTATGGGGTCATTATTAATGCCGCAAACTAATCTGTCACGGAGCATATCATCCAACACTGCCCCGAATTCACAATGTTCCGACAGTTGGCGTAGCTCAGCTACAAAGTTGGCTACAGACTGACCTTGCTTCCTGAACAGACTGTGGAATTTGAAACGTTGTACTATCACAGAGGGTCTTGGGTTGTGGTGGTTCCCCACAAGCTTGACTAAGTCTTCATATGGAATTTCCCCCGGTTTCAGTGGTGTAGCTAAATTCCTTATCAGCTTATAGGTCTTAGCCCCACACACACTCAGGAGAATAGAGCGCATTTTCGCCACATCAGTAATTCCATTTGCATTGAAAAAATGTCCCAACCTTTCCTCGTACTCTGTCCAGTCCTCATTCGCTTCCACGAACTCACTGATAGTCCCAAACGTCGCCATCTGAGCGCGAGGCTCCTCTTCCACACTCGGCTCGTCCTCTTCTCCCGATGCTCTCCCGTCCCCGAGCGATGCTCCTTCAGTACCACTGCCGGCGTCGCTCATACGTTAGCCGTCCAGCTATAGCTTTAGCCTCACGCTAACAACAAACAAAAGCAACCGGGATGACACGTCGCCAATCCAGTTTATCCTCGTCGCCAAAAATATGTGGTAACCTCTAATAATAAGTAAGCCACACAACACGCTTGTGATCCCTTTGGTTGAGTAGTTTAGTGGGTAACGGGAGCAATACAATACAGGTGCGTCTTACACTCTGCGCACGTTAGACATACAGGTAAGAACGCCGGCCCCTGATACGGAGAATACCTCACGTATATATCTGTAGTCACAAAATAATATGCCTTGGGCGATAGCTCCCTCTAGTGGGTTAATATAGATACTGCATCAATATTAACCCTAGATATATATATAAAGCTGACATTATAACAGAGGTAGAGTAAGATGGCTTTGTTTTGTCTTGTTTTTTGTTTCCCTTTGTAAGTGTGTGATTTTTGTGTCTTGCATGTTGTGTTGTCCAAAGACTTGTAATTAATTAGTTTTTTTGTAGATGACAAACCAAATGAATAATAATAATAATAATAATAATAATAATAATAATAATAATAATAATAATAATAATAATAATAATAATAATAATAATAATAATAATAATAATAATAAATAATAATAATAATAATAATAATAATAATAATAATAATAATAATAATAATAATAAGCATGCCAGGTGAGGACATCCACACTGTTGATGTGACCAGCTCAGTCTATAGCAGGGGTGGGCAATTATTTTTCCCAGGGGGCCGAATGAGCAACTGAAAATATGTTGGAGGGCCGGGCCAAAATTCCAAACTCAATTATGCATAATATACATTTTATTTCTATATAAAAAGCAGTAAATGGCATTGTTTTTACCGCTGGTAAGAGTGTGTTATTATTTGGCAATTAACCCTTTTCTCGCCAATGACGTATTACCACGTCATTCCTCGCCATGCGTAATCTGCCAATGACGTTTTACAGCGTCTTTGAGATCAATATTTCAAATTTATGTCATGGTATTCACATTTCACCCACGGAGTCTTGACTGGTGCTGTAGATCTCCGCTCAATTCTCCAACGCTTCAATACCGCCACCTGGTGGCCGATCGGCGATTTGCCAAAACCGGAAGTGACCGGAAGTGCTTAGTCCGTCCGCTATTCCGTCCGGCCACTCGTGATATCCAAACACTGTGCATATCGATCCGTTGCCATAACTCAATAAACAACATGATTGGATGTATATTAGTATTATACAAACCGGAACTGGATCACCTAGATCAACATCCCATAATAGCGATCTTTTTGCTCCAGTATCACCAGCCATCACTACGAGGAAGCTGCCGTGAGTTTCAGCGTTTTTGATTATTATTATCCATACAAACTGCTCTGATCTATATATCACCCATATAGTGTTGTCACGATACTGGAATTTCGACACGATACCTTGAAAAGTATCGATACTTCGATATTATTTCGATATCAAAAAATATATATAATTTTTTTTTTTTTTAACAAATTTAGCTTCAAATTTAGCTTCTCTCTGGTACTATAAGAGAAGATAAATATAACAATTTTAAAACCCTTTGTTTATCTTTAGATCACACATTTAAAAATAACTGTTCATCTCACTTCAATCATTTTTATTGCAAATGCAGAACATGGTATTTTCTCAAGCAGACAGATGTAAACACTGTAATCTGTGTTGCATGTACCTGACAAACTGAACTGTTTATATTACAGTTAGTAACAGTTTCATTTTTATTTAAAGATAACGAGAGAGAGAGAGAGAGAGAGAGAGAGAGAGAGAGAGAGAGAGAGAGAGAGAGAGAGAGAGAGAGAGAGAGAGAGAGAGAGAGAGAGAGAGAGAGAGAGAGAGAGAGAGAGAGAGAGGGAGGGAGAGGGAGAGGGCGGTAGAGAGAGAGAGAGAGAGAGAGGTAGCGGTAGATAGAGAGAGAGAGATAATTGATGTTGAATGGGCCATAGTAATGTCAATTTAGCAATACAATTAAAAAAGTTATAGCCCTGCAAAGAAGGTGAACATCTCCATAGACAAATAGTGCTGGCAGAGAGGCTACAAGGATGAGAATAAGCTCCGGCAGAGAATGGGTTAAAAGGTGAGGTTAGCTTTCAAAAATATCATTTATTCAAATAGAATTTCCAAAATGATAAATAATAATGATAAACTAAATGTGAAACATGTAACTAATTTTCAATCACATTAATAACAAAGGGCATTTTGAGTTTCATATACTATTGAAACAAGGATTTTCTTAGATTTCTAAAGACATCACATCATCTTTGTAGCTAAAATATCACTGAACTGTGTAACTGTGTAAAGAAAAGTGTCCCAGTTTTGTAGCCTTTTTGCAAAAAAAGATCATGTGTCCCATTTCACTTGTTATATTTCCACATTTTAGTGTTCTTCAGTTTTTTTTTACTGTGCAGAAAAAAGAAAAGGATCAAGTGTCCCATTTCACTTGTTATATTCCCACATTTTAGTGTTCTTCAGTTCTTTTTTTTCATTCAGTGTGAGAAATCCAGTCTCTTTTGAGCTTTAACAAGTCCATCAAAGTCAGGTTGAATGTCTGAGGTGGAGATGCAAAGCACAGCTGACATGTTCATCAGTGAGAGAGGATCTGTACCTGGATTTGGTAAACTTCATGACTGAGAATGTCTGTTCACATATGTATGTGGATCCAAAGAGAACCAACATCTTCTGAGCATGTCTCCCCATGTTTGGAAAGTTCTCCTCCTTGAGAGCAGAGTAGAACTCTAGCAGTGATGCTGACTTAAAGTGCTCTTTCAGTAGTGAATCAGACTGCAGGTCAATGAGTTCAAGCTGAACATCAGTGGGTGTACTATCCACACTGCAGGTAAAGGGAGAGGAAACCAGCTGCATTTCATCCTCAACCTTTTTAAAATCTTGAAAACGCCTTGAAAATTCATCATGCAGTTCTCCTCTCCTAACATGGATGAGTACCTGTCCTGGTGATCATCTGATGGTTTGACTTCTTTCAGGGTTTTCATGTGGTCGAGATTGTTGCTGCCTAGTTGCCTTGAAATTAATTGCAACTTTGTCATGAAGGCTTTCACATGGCTATGCATTTCATGAGCAAAAATGACCTTGCCCTGCAGTTGTGTGCTCAGTAGGGATGTGTACCGTTCACATTTGAACCGATACGTTACCGGTACCTGTGAATTGATACCGGTACCCAACGGTACCTTTTTTCGGTACTTTAGTCTCTAAAAATGTAATCTACCTACCTCAGTTGTTAAAAAAAAAAAACCAACTTCAAATAACCACACTTTTGCCCGTTTTTGGCTTGCCATTGCCCCGACTGCTTTGTTGTTGAATCAAGTCAATCCTAGGTAAGCGTATATTGTGCGTGTGAACGTTGACAAAAAATAAAAAGATTATTAAAGATTATTATAATTTTTTTTTAATTATGGTGTAATCTTTGCGGGCCGGTCAGAATCATCCCGCGGGCCATCCATAGGAACACAGCCCAGTGTCTAGAGCCATCTATAGGAACACAGCCCAGTGTCTAGAGCCATCTATAGGAACCCAACAGGAGGAAGAGACTGATTCTGAATGCTGACACTCAGGTTCCCCATCAGCCAACCTGCTCCTCCTGCAGTGCCTCCCACTGCCAACTATGTCTCTCTCTCTCTCTCTCTCTCTCACACACTCACACACACACACACACACACACACACACACACACACACACACACAGACACACACACACACACACACACACAAACACACACACACACACACACACACACACACACACACACACACACACACACACACACACACACACACACACACACACACACATTTAATACTTTATTTGGTTCCACAAATTATATTACATAAACAGGGAATCAAATGTTTCGGGGCCAAGCAGCAAATGAACACTAAGGGTACCCAGAGCACCTCCTTCTCCACGTGGCTAAGCTGCCAATATAGCTGAGACAGAGCAATATTTGGCAATTTGTTTGGGTTTTCTTTTAGACATTGCAGCCATTCTTAGACCGGTCATGGTGCATTTGTGTACATGGCCAAGACTTCCGAACACAAGTACACTATATCTACACTACACCTATACCCAAGGTCAGCCATCAACTGAGCAGTGGTTGGTATTGATTTACTTGTCCCGGAAGGCTGTCCATGTACAGATCAAAGGCACAGCCTACTTCTATGACCAGCACCTCCCTGTGGCTGGTGTCAACAAAAACAACGTCCGGTGTATTTGGTATGTTAGCAAAACATTGTTGGTAAGGCCAAACCACTCTGGTTTCACTCTGGCATGTTTGTACATTGCTGCACTAGATGGTGATATGTTCCGTACCACATCAGACACAATGTCCACAATACGGTCACGACGAGCGATGTACAGGTGTTTGTATGCATTACATCCGTTTGTTATGTGTGCAATGGATTCTAGGTGTTGTGAATCCTGATTGTTTAAACAGAATGGACTGTGATTTTGAAGATACCAAGTGGACAGATTGTATTGAGTGGGTAATACCTGCAGTCTTGCTTTGATGGTAAATTTTAAAACATCCTCACCAACCCAGCACAGCACACACACACACACACACACACACACACACACACACACACACACACACACACACACACACACACACACACACACACACACACACACACACACACACACACACACACACACACACACACACACACACACGTTCTTCCTTTAATCTGGCCTCCTCCACTCCTTGTCTTCCTTTTTTTATCTGCAAAGGAGGGGTTCACCTAGAAGTCAGTGGGGCATGCCTGTGCTGTGCCTCCAGCTCCACACAAAGACAAACACACACACACACACACATGCATACAGACACCACGCACACACAGACACTCACACGCACG
>NW_028170937.1:0-4000 GCF_963971535.1 Notolepis coatsorum | reverse complement strand
GGGGAACATAGACATGCTCCCGCACAATCCATGCTGTTCCTCATGCTAGCTCAGGCTAGTTAGGCCACAATCCATGCTGTTCCTCATGCTAGCTCTGGATAGTTAGCCACAATCCATGCTGTTCCTCATGCTAGCTCTGGATAGTTAGCCACAATCCATGCTGTTCCTCATGCTAGCTCTGAATAGTTAGCCACAATCCATGCTGTTCCTCATAGCTACGGGGTCATCCCTATGTTCCCCGGGTTCTATGTTCCCAGGTTCTATGTTCCCTGCTTTTATTTTTTTTTGGGAAAAGGGTTCTATGTTCCCCCATCCGCTAAAGGGTTCTATGTTCCCCGGGTCCTATGTTCCCCGGTAGCCACAAAAGGGTCCTATGTTCCCCCTATGTTTCCCCGGTAGCGATAAAGCTCGCCCCAGGCTCGCCACAGCAGTGGATTTCAAAGATAGCCACTTTTATAGATAATTCATTTGTATCGCAACGGAGTCACGGATCTAGTCAGGCCACGTAGCATTATGTCGAGAAAAATCAAATACAATAAACAAGTGTAAAATAAAGAATTTTAAACGGAAGTTTAGCCTATTAAATCGTTTTATAAGCGTTAGTTCTATTTGCGGTCTGTGTGAGAAGCATCCATCTGCAGAAACGTCAGCCCAGCACTCTGTGTCCCCACGCTGTCAGGCGTCACAGGCCCGCTCAGCAGCGCCACCTACCCAATGGCTGAATTGCCAATGGCTGAATTGGAGTATTGCACTGTGCGGGATTGATTGATTGATTGATTGATTGATTGATTGATTGATTGATTGATTGAAAACTTTATTAACAGATTGCAGAATGGGTACAGTACAGTACAGCTTAATACATACAATTGTTAAGGGGGATGCAGACCATCATACATCAGGGTCCCCCATTTTCAATTCATAATGACATTTATGACATACAGTAAATATATACAAGGGGGAGGGAACTGTACATTATGATGAATTGAAAATGGGGGACCCTGATGGTAAACAAGACGGAAGTCTTTCTCTGGTCTCTGCATCCCTTAACAATTGTGTGTATTGAGCTGTACTGTGTTCACTGAATGTGAATAACTACCCACTTTCAAAAACACTCAAAGAACACCTACGGGAGACTGCAATTTGAAACTGGCCCCCACAAATGTCCTAACCCAGTTGTACAGTAAATTACCAAGTATGGCTTTGTCAGTATTCCAATGTACAGTGTCCCCCACCCACCCCCTACTCAACCCCCACCCCCACCCACCTCCAATGTACAGTCTCCCCCCCCCTTCTCTGGTCTGCATCCCCTTAACAATTGTATGTATTGAGCTGTACTGTACTGTACCCATTCTGCAATCTGTTAATAAAGTTTTCAATCAATCAATCAATCCCGCACAGTGCAATACTCCAATTCAGCCATTGGGTAGGTGGCGCTGCTGAGCGGGGCCTGTGACGGCCTGACAGCGTGGGGACACAGAGTGCTGGGCTGACGTTCTGCAGATGGATGCTTCTCACACAGATCGCAAATAAGAACTAACGCTTATAAAACGATTTAATAGGCTAAACTTCGTTTTAAATTCTTTATTTTACACTTGTTTATTGTATTGATTTTTTCGACATAATGCTACGTGGCCTGACTAGATCAGTGACTCCGTTGCGATACCAAATGAATATCTATAAAAGTGGCTATCTTTGAAATCCACTGCTGTGGCGAGCCTGGGGCGAGCCTTTATCGCTACCGGGGAAACATAGGGGGAACATAGGACCCGGGGAACATAGAACCCTTTAGCGGATGGGGGAACATAGGGGGAACATAGGACCCGGGGAACATAGAACCCTTTAGCGGATGGGGGAACATAGAACCCTTTTTCAAAAAAAGAAAAAAAAAAGCGGGGGAAAATAGAACCCGGGGAACATAGACATGTTCCCATAGCTACTAGCTCTGGATAGTTAGCCCAACACAGAATCTTTAGGAACAATGCTCACTTCTTTGTCTCGAAAGCTGTAAGCTGTTCCTTTCATCTCTCTGCCCCTCCCTCTCTCTCTCTCTCTCTCTCTCTCTCTCTCTCTCTCCTCTCTCTCTGCTCTCTCTATCTATCTCTCTCTCTCTCGCTCTCGCTCTCTCTATCTATCTCTCTGGCTTTCTTTCTTTCTCTCCCTCTATCCCTTTGGCTCTCCCCACTCTCATTCCCCCTTTATTCTATTAGACACAATTATATCTATCTCTCTTCTCTCACTCTCCCAAATCTGTCTTTCTCTGTCTCTCTCTATCTCTCTCTTTCTCTCTCTCTCTCTCTGTCTTTCTTTCTCTATCCCTTCTGGTCTCTCCACTCTCATTCCCTGTTATTATATTAGACACAATTATCTCTCTCTCTTCTCTCACTCTCCCAATCACTCTATCTCTCCCTCGCTCTCTCTCTGTATCTTTTCTCTCATAAATAATACCACCATGGCTCTTGGAACAGTGGGGATATGAGTATATGGATATCATGGCCTTTCTAATAAAAACAGGGTCTTTATTCTGCTCAGGTAGCTGCAGCTCTGCAGGGCGTAAGAATCCAAGAATCCAAGCGTCTACTTTTCACATCATTTCTGTGTAGCTCGATATTTTCGATTTGTCTCGTTAACTGTGTTTCATCCTGGAAGCTTCCTCTGTGCTTTCAGAGCAGTGAAATTGACGAGGATCATACTGGAGTTATCGTAAGCGATGACGATCACAGAAACAAAGGGCTATAGTTTATCCCTCCAGTGGGATTTAAACTTTTAATGCTCAATCAAATCCTCAAGAAGAAGGGGCCATTATTTTTTTATTGACTTTAGAAGGCTAATAACAAAATGCAAACAACTACTTCCTCAAAAACCAAAACACTGGCGCCAGCACTTGTTGGATGGATTTAAATAACTCCCCTGTGTGTGTGATCAAATCAGACAGGCTTCTTAAAGAGTGAACTGTTTCCTTTAAAATGGACACAGTATCCTTTTTGTATCACATTTACATTCAGTAATTTAGCTGACGCTTTTATCCAAAGCAACGTACAAGTTGTGTACAACAAGTCAGCAGGAGGGGAACATCTCTGTTATTATTTTATTATTATACTGTAGGCCTATATATATTTTTTATTTCAGATAAGAGGTGTGTCTTTAGTCAACGGTAGGTTTCAGCTGTGCTGACTGTGGTGGGAAGTTCATTCCACCATTGTGGAGCGAGGACAGAGAATAGCCTGCTTCTCTTTGATGACCCCCCAGGAGCCCGAATAGGAGTGGGTCTGAGGCGGGCAGAAGATGTAGAGCGCAGGGGGTCCTGAGGGTGTGTAGTTAGAGACCATTGACCAGAGGTAGGGAGGGAGCCGTTCTCTCTGCCAGGTTGCAGAACCGTGAAGCCTTGAAATAATATGAGAAAATATATCAACGAAAATGTAATAATTTGAATATATTATTACTGGATCTTGTACACAAGTCGCAGTGGAACAGTAATGCTGTGCTTAACCCAATGTGTAACCCCAATGTGTAACCCAATGTGCACATTAATTAGGAATTGTCTTCTGAAAGTGGTTACCAAATGGTTACATGTTGGACGGGAGACACAAACATCCTGTGCAAGGCTTCTCTTCTCTCTCCCCTGAGAATGAGAGGTGGAGGTAGATCTGGGTAGTATTATCAAGCCTCCACCTACAGCCTGTGATGCGTATAGCCTAATTATTCTTGTGCTCCATCCCTCCCTCTTCTCCTCCTCTCCGTTTAGCTTCCCCCCCCCTACTCCTCAATCACCCACCACCCCCTCCCCTGGGTGAAGTTAGCTGTGTCAAAGTCTTCCTACCTAAAGCGTTAGATTGTATTCAACCTCAGCATAATCATACCCCTCCCCCTCTCTTCTTCCTGCTCCCTGCTATTCCTTCCCCTCCTCCCTCCCTCAATCCCTCTATCCCATCCTCCCTCCCTCCATCCCTCCCTCCCTCAATCCCCTTTATCCCCCTCCTTCCCTCCCCACATCCTCTCCTCC
>NW_028170938.1:0-2000 GCF_963971535.1 Notolepis coatsorum | reverse complement strand
GGAATGATATACAGAAACATGTTCCAAACATGTTCCACATACATTTAAAAGCGAGCTTAAAAAATAACTACAGATCCTATAGTCTATAGTGATTAGTGAGTAGTCTTTTTTTTTCAACATTATAATTGTTGTATAATGCCGTATTGTATGTATCTGTGTGTATGAGAGAGGGATATGCGCATGTGTGTTAGTGCATAATGTGTGTGTGGGGGGACAGGAGGGGGGATTCTGTGTAGTTATTCTATATAGGTTTAAGAGGGGGGGGGGGGGGGGGTCGCTTATAAGCCCTTGGGCTTTTTGACCTTTCCTGCACATTTTAACTGTTCTTCTTTTACCTCTTTTATTCCAGAAAGTATGTGTGTATGTAGAATGTAGCTTCTATCCCCAGCCATCAGGATGCTCAATGACAATAACACTATGTAACAAACCATCAAATACACTCACAGCACACACATCCACACGTACACACTCACTTTAAATAAACAACTCACTGTAGCACCCACTTTACCTCACCCTAAGTTGTACCTCATCCCATTTCTGCATTGTACTGTATATTGTATTGTAACTCAGTTACACATTGTTTCTACTCTGTATTGTATATTGCATATATTTATATTGAACACTTTTGTTTACACTTGTTTACGTACTTTTGACTTTTTATTTTATACTTTATCTATTTTTTATCTAGCACACTCTCGGGAGCAGAACAGAAAAAAAGCAATTTCATATAAAAGTATTCTGTATTTTTGTATGACAACTAATAAAGAAACTTGAACTTGAAACTTGAACTTAAATTCAAATAACAATAAAACAATTAAAATTAAAATTAAAATGTGTCAGAGTCAGACTCACGTTGGTGCCGGAGTCCTCGCAGGCCTTCGGCCCCCCCTCCTCTGACACGTCGGGGGCGGTTGGCACGGAGACCGGGAGCAGTGGCGAGCGAGCCTTGCCCACCTGGCCCAGCGAGGCCGTCTTCACCTGGGGTTTGGGCAGACTGGCACCTGGGGGGGGGGGGGGGGGGTTAAAGGGTGAGTTCAGAGTTTTGGAAACCCCTATTTCTTACTTGATGATGTCCATAGAGGACACAGGATACCTGCAGCTCCTGATGTGCAGTCAATGGCGCCACGCTTCAGTCTGTATCAGCAGCTCCCAATGTGCAGTCAATGGGGCCACGCTTCAGTCTGTATCAGCAGCTCCCAATGTGCAGTCAATGGGGCCACGCTTCAGTCTGTATCAGCAGCTCCCAATGTGCAGTCAATGGCGCCACGCTTCAGTCTGTATCAGCAGCTCCCAATGTGCAGTCAATGGGGCCACGCTTCAGTCTGTATCAGCAGCTCCCAATGTGCAGTCAATGGGGCCACGCTTCAGTCTGTATCACGTATGTATTTAACTCTTTCACTACCACACTAACCAAAGGGTTAACCCTTTCACGGCGACGATACAGAAGGTTAACCCTCTCTCACTGCCACACGACAAAGGGTTATAACCCTTTGTCGTAGTGAAAGGTTAACCTTCTGTAGTGTGGTAGTGAAAGGGTTAAAGGAATGAATCAACAAGTCTAATTTGACTTCTCGCAAGGTTTGCCACAGCTTCTAACAGGGAGGAGAAGCCTTCTGAGAAACCACATTTTCTACTGTGCAAGACATATATAAAGTTGACATTTCCCTCATTTCCACCGTGTATATAAAAAAGATATAGACATAGACGACAAAAGTAAAAAATGTAAGACACAATATACAAACACACAATATATAGGAAGATATGTACAATATATACAATACATTTGAATGCGATCAATGAGCTTAGTGCAAAAGGAGTAGTACTGAGTAAAGTAAAGTAAATTGGCAGTGAGTAAAGAAAAGTGGCAGTGTGTGTGTGTGTGTGTGTGTGTGTGTGTGCTTGTGTTTTTTTTCAAATCTCAGTTTTGATCAATCTGCTCTATAATGTATGTAAATTCACCGTGACCTCCGCATGTAAACAGAACTGCCCAGATCTGACAG
>NW_028170939.1:0-13802 GCF_963971535.1 Notolepis coatsorum | reverse complement strand
AAGATGTTGTTTTCTTCAAGAAAGGAATTTATTGAACTGAAACTATCTTTTCAAGTACTTTACTAATGAATGGTAGGTTGGATATTGGACGATAATTTGCCATTTCATTACTATCCAAGTTAGGTTTTTTAGTATGGCTTTACAACTGCTGTTTTAAAGGCATCCGGGAAAATACCAGTCCTAAGGGAAGTGTTTATGATATCTAGCACAGGGCTTGAAACACTATTAAATACCCGTTTGAAGAAAGCTGTAGGTATAGGGTCAATGTCTGAGGTGGAGGAGTTACATTCTGAGACAGTTTTGCAGAGTACATCTAATGTGATGCATGTGAAACTTCTCATGGTTACATTGCACGGTTTGCCGCAATCAGCTTTATTTCCATCATGAGTAATGCTGGCCCTGATCAAGGTTATTTTGTTGTTAAAGAATAGTGCAAGTTCTTCACACTTAACGTTAGGTTATGACTATAACCAAGTTCTGTTAGTTAGGGGCGATGCTTGGCTTCGCCTTCTGCACTATCTCGCGTACGTGCACGCGTACTGAATAAACCACAAATGTACCTCTAATACCAGTATTAGTCTGACCACACCCCTCATCAGCTTACCTTCATAAGCAGGTGTGTGGTCACCTGCTCTCCTCCTTCCCAAGCTTTCACCACAAGGTGAGGTCAAGGGCTGCAGCGGCCGTCCGAAGCCAAGCATCGCCCCTAACTAACAGAACTTGGTTATAGTCATAACCTAACGTTCTGTATCGTTAGTGGCTTAGCTTGGCTTCGCCTTCTGCACAAGGGAGGCCAAGCGGAGCCACTTGGCTGACAAATACACCCCGCTGACAGCCCCCCAAAACCATCAGAACAGGGAGGGCCGAGCCCCCCCGACCCCCCCTAATGGAGGGTAGCCCCCCTATTAGGGACGTCACGGGAGGGCGACGGACCCGACCGTGCGAAGAGGCACTCAAGCAACTCAACGCACAGGGTGAGCAGACCGTGGCTTGACCCACGACTACACACACGCACAACCCGCATGCCACCCGGGAACGAACGGAGGAACAACCTCGTTACTGCCCCCAGAATCACGGGGTCAAGGGCAAACCCAACCCCGTGGCAAGGCCGTAGCAGCGGAGCACGAAGGAAGACCCAGACCCACCAAAAGGACTGGACTCCCTGGAATGGGGGCCCGGAGAAGTCCATGATGCCAGCATCAAGACCCCACCAGGTGGGCACGTAGTGCCCCGCCCCCCACATCGCCAGCGTATTCGGACAAAGGCCCCTCAGTTACTGCACCTGGTATTCCCAGGCGGAACCAACCAGGCCAGTAAGCCGAGCGGGCCCCGTCCCCCCAATAGTACACCGCCTGGCACACTGACCCTGCAGAATAGGCAGTCAGCATGGCCGTAAGCACACAAAAAAAAGGTTAACCAACGGAAGCAGGCAGCGCACCGGGGAAAAACCAGGCAACAGGCTGTTAACCCTAGCCTGGAGACTGCGGACGAGACAGGCGCCAGAGGGGACAGCTGAACACAGCCGCCCCGGCGGAAGGAGCGTAAGCTGGCGGTGTTGCATGACCAAGCCTCCATTTAACAACCCCCACCCAGAGGGGTCGAGGCAGAGAAGGCTGACACGATTGGCAGACGTCATGAACGTGCAGGGGCACCCTCAACCGGTGAACCCGGGAGTTGACACTGCTCCAACACACCAGGGAACCAACCACCTCGGTGTTACCCAATGCGGTGGTTGTTCCTATAACCCCTCAAGAAAAAACTCCAAAACACACCTGCGGGTATACACCGGCTATACCGCAGTACAAGTGTTTCAGTTTCCAAAAAGGGTTAACCCAGGCCTACGGGTCGCAAACATCACTTCGGACCGGGCCTGGCGGTACGGGAAGCACAGGGTCACCAGAGGAGGTCAAAAAACCACCCCCACAGGCCCCTCTTCGCCATGCGTGAGAGAGGAGCGAAAAACAATGGAGAACCAGCCCCTAAGCACACCGTACCTGGTATTCCCCGGCGGTCTCCCAACCAAGTACTAACCAGGACCAACCTGTGTAGCGGCCGAGATCCGACGAGATCGAGCGCGTACAGAATGGCATGGCTGTAAGCCATGACGACAGTGCTGAGTAAAAAACATACCCAACCAGGGTCTCCATAGCGCTTAACCCTGTGACACCCAGACCGACCTGGCATTTTTCCCCCTGAAAAAAGCCCAAGTCCCTCAGGGTACCAGAACAGCAGATCTGCATCCCCGGCGGACAACGGGTTCAACTGATCTGGACCAGCGTGACCAGAACCAGTCCCGTGCCCTAACCACGCCGACATGCCCCAGGAAAAGGGCAGATATGCGTGTTGATCTTAACATGAAAAGAAGGCGCCACCCAGACGTCGGGACGAACCGCGCCTGGTGGCCCACCCCAAGGGCGTGAGACCCCACTACATATGTTCAGATCCATCCCGTCATCATCCCCCAGACATGAACGAGGATCCGTCGACAACCCACCCAGGTCATGGGATGTGGTCGCCGGAAGAGGAAAAACCCCCATCTCAGTTGCTTTATAAAAACGCTGTTTCAACCACAAGCAACTAAGGCGTGCCAGTCAATCGCCTGTTTACAGCGAGCTAGCACTATACGTGCGTCGGGACACACCCCCATCAATGAACAGGCTATTTAGACCTGCCATTGAATCCCCAAGGCGCCCAGGGGAACGACAAGAGGGGTGTGACACTCCCTAACTCCAACACTTCTGGAATAGAAAGAAGGAAGCATCAACAGTATGTATCCCAGTCTACACAGCCGGGGTAAAAAATGTTCACATTTTTACATCCCACCACCCTCCCATAGGAAAGAGACGGGGATCCCCAGAGAGACTTCCCACGCGAGCTGTACAGATTGAAAAGAATATATTGCACCTTGAGCCATGTAAAAAACTGGTTTTAGGGCCTCCGGGGAAGAGGCACCGAACCCATACACACTCAATAAACGAATTGAATCGAATATACATACAATAGAAAAAGGACCCTTCTAGAGGGTCCACTCACTTTGACAATCTGAGGAGGAAGGCTCTGTACTCTGATGGAGGCTTCCTCACATGGATCACATGGAAGAAGGAGTCCGAACTCACAGAAGGCCTGAGTAGGCGCTTGGTGAGGAGGAGCCCTGACCACCCCCCCTGAAAACAGATCCATCACATGGACCTGAACAGCACACGGAAGTCCTACCAACAGAGACGCGCACGGTGACGTACTCTATGGCGGGGGAATTCCTGCGGTGCACACGCCCAATATACCAGGCCGTGGGACCAGGAACTCCCTCCCCCCCCCCCCCCCCCCCCCCCCCGTAACGTGCCGAACCGCCACGTGACGGGAACCTTGAAGGACAGGGGGTGTACCCCTGACCGACAGAACAATGGGGAGAGGAAAGGTTACCAGTTCACCCCTTTACGACCCCACACCCATGATACGACGTAACGACAAAAAGAGAATATGACACAGTCATAGTCAGCTCTATGAAGCGTTTCACAGCTCCACACAGCGCACGAGCTAACCTGCTATCTGATTTTTACTAAGGAAAAACACAGAATAGAGAGGGCTCTAAGAACCCCGGTCCAACATACACATGTGCTTCTGTGGCCAGTACAACCCAGTTGTAGGTCACATGACACACACAACCCATCATCATCACAATGAGAGAATACATCATTCTTGATTAGTATCGACCACAGGCCTTGCTAAGCACACGACAGCAACCAAACCAATTTCCCTTTAGGAAATAAGTTTCTCCAGCAGATTTAGCACAACCTCAGCAATCAAGCTGAGAGTTACATCGTATCCCTACCACACAAAAGACACAATTAATGCACAACATGTCTGATAGGAGGTGATAAAGTCCCCAGGGAACCGGGGGGGGAAAACACAATCCTCCTATTTTACCCTCAACACGGCCAGTTAAAACAGGAAAACCTGTTAATGTGTGAACTCACTGTCCATTGTCATTACAGTCTGAGAAAGAACATTCTTTTACTCACTCGTCACCAAGCATAGCTTCATAGGTTAGTTGCCTTAGTAGTGAGTACACGGTACACATAAACACCATGATGTTTCTCTCACACAACAACCAGATCAATACATCACGACCTGCACGGAGAAGCTACTGCCAGTGACAAAAACAGCTCACACACAACCCGCAACGTATCTCAAATGCATTGCAACAACACACGTTTTGGGAAAAAACACCGTCATTCACAATACATTTAGCAAGGTAAAACCAGAAGACGTGTTATGAGGGTCTGGCCACCCCGTACCTGCCCGGAACGCAGATCAGCGAAGTGCAGTCATAAGCCACCGTAGAACACAGCCCTCTTTGTTGACGCAATCCCCGTCTAGGCTCAGGCAGGGTTGACGAACATCCCCTGTCAAAGATGACGTCGTGGTCAAGAGTGTAAAACATGTTAAAAATCAAAGCACGTTCAACAGAATAGCATCAAGCTAACGGCTGCTCCAACCGTTCTGGTGCTATCGCTTCCGCTCGCGAGACGCCGATCTACGACGCACGCGATCAGGAGCGAGCTCCCGGCGGCGCGCGAGAAGCCTAAGCTACCCCGCAGCCAGGCACCACCGACCGGCTAACCGTAAGCTATGAACATGTAAACAATGACATAACACTCACCCAGACAGGCCGCCGTTCTGAACCCTCCTCACTTTTTAAGAGAAAAGAGAAAACAAGACGTCAACACCGCTTCACAACGGTGACATTAACACGTCCGGCGGAATCAGCACAGTACCAACTGGCCTGTATAGCTGACTTTGAACATGAATCTGCCGCTATCGCACATTACATGCACATATCCCCTCGTGAAGGAATACTCTCATTTGGATATGAAAGATGGGGTCTTAACACGGTGACAGAGAGAATCCACTCGTCCAGAACACACAGGGATCACCAGTGTCAATGGTCGCGGCCCACTAGTTAAAACTATAATGGTCGCCAGACCAAGGCCTTCTGTCGCCTAGACGGCTAAACAAAGGACCCTAGCCTGGGGCCGGTTTCCATAAACTTTGTCTAGTAGCCCCCATAGCACTAACAGACAAGTGGAGCCCGCCAGCAAACACTACTCACCCAACCTGGAACGCACCGCTCCTCACAACAGCGGCATGTCCGACAGTTCAGCTGTGGCCTGACAGGTTTCACCCCAACAAACACAGCAAGGAACTGCAGTTGAGAAGCATGCAGCGGCGTGCTCCCAATACGAAAACCGGTGGAGGGTTTTTAGAATGATCATCATCTTCTAGACACTCCAGTACGAAGACAATATCGCCGTATTTTCTCGAAAATAGTGAGAGAGAAAATAAAGATATGATGTCAACGTATCCTTGTTTCCCAAGCTGTTCCTAATCCAATTTCTTCCATCATGGTGTCAAGTGTGGGGATCTACCGAGGCACCTCTTCCTTGTGGTGAAAGCGAGAAGGAGGAGAGCAGGTGACCACACACCTGCTTATGAAGGTAAGCTGATGAGGGGTGTGGTCAGACTAATACTGGTATTAGAGGTACATTTGTGGTTTATTCAGTACGCGTGCACGTACGCGAGATAGTTCAGAAGGCGAAGCCAAGCTAAGCCACTAACGATACAGAACCGTTGATGACTGAGGAGGTGTAGGGGCAGTGTACATTAATAGTGGAAAAGAGGATTCTGGAGTTTCCAGCATTTTCTGTAATGATTTTAGAGAAGTCATCTTTCCTTGCTAAGCGGATGGTTTTTATTATAAGCAGTTAAAGCATCTTTGTATATATCACATTTACCTAGTATGGTTTTGTCAATAGTTCAATGTACAATTGTGTTTGTTTGTACAGTGTCTCCTCCCCCCCCCCCCTCAATGTACAGTGTTACTTGTTTATACAGTGTGCCCCCCGGCCCCCCCCCCCCCCCCCAACCACCTCCAATGTAAATTACCCAGTATGGTAGTCAATATCCCAATGTACCCAACCCCCCCACCCAACCTCCTCCAATGTACAGTTTCTACGTCAAATGTATATACTCCCTTTTCTTGACTCCTTCTGTATCACAAACAGTACTGTATTTGCAAATCTGGTATGTCATAAATGTATAGATGTAGCAGTACTGACTATCTGTATGTCATGTATGTCATATATGTCTATATGAATTGAAAATGGGGGACCCTGATGGAAACAAGACTAACGTCTTTCTCAGGTCTGCATCCCCTTAACAATTGTATGTATTGAGCCGTACTGTATTGTACCCATTCTGCAATCTGTTAAATAAAGTTTTCATTCATTCATTCATTCATATGGTGGTTTTTGTTTTTCTCCATTTTCGCTCCGCTGCACGACATTTCCTTTTTCTTCGTTGACCGTATTATAGTGTACTGTAATGTAGTGTTCTAGAATGTAGTGTAATGGACTATAGTGTACTATAATGTAGTGTTCTAGAATGTGAGACCAGAGGTCAGTGGCTTCAGTGTGTGAGATGTGTTATTCTAGATGTGTTTTCTACAGACGGCCCAGAGGCCGGTTCTCATACTGTACACAGCTGTGGTCTGGAGCGACTATCTGTGATCTGCATCTGCGAGTTATTAAGAGAACGTTATAGAGATAATGAAGATGATTATCTGAGAGCCAGGAGGCAGCATTTCCTTTCTCAGACCGGTACAGAATGTCTGAACAACGATGCCACGAGACAACACTACTGTGTGTGTGTGTGTGTGTGTGTGTGTGTGTGTGTGTGTGTGTGTGTACACATGTGCACGAGCCTGCACGCACGCGAGTGCACGTGTGTAGAACCGTGATTGAAATACACAAAAAAACCTGGGTTTCTGCAATCAATCACGGGGTGCTGATCAATGACATTTGGTTCAGCCCAGCCAACGCTGCAGAAATGAGAAGAGTGTGTTACGTGTGTGTGTGTGTGTGTGTGTGTGTGTGTGTGTGCGTGCGTGCGCGTGTACACGCACGTGCGCTTCAAACGGAGAGTGAAGGGCGAAAGATAGAGAGCGAGGGAAAAGTCAGCGTGTGAGTGGACGCGCGCGAGAGAGAGAGAGAGAGAGAGAGAGGGAGAGGGAGAGAGAGAGAGGGAGAGAGAGAGAGAGAAGGTTAAATTAATTAGGGTACAGTGTGGTATGGCTTCCATACCAGATGACGTGCTCTAGCTCCGTAGAATGTCACTTGCGGGTGATTGTCTCCACGACGACACGGACGATGAAGAGGAGGATGATGATGATGATGATTGATGAAGTTTTATTTTATTTTTTTATCCACTTTTTCTCCCATTTTCCATTTTTTCTCCCATCCCAATTTTCACATCGTCCAATTCAACCCTCCCCTGTCTCGAACGCTGTTTCTTGCCTCCCACAAGCCGGCTGCAATGTGGACTAAAGGCCTCTACATGCTACAGCAACTTCAAAGCAACTGCAACACAACATCGGCGTGATTTCAACGCGGTTGTTGCAGAGGGTCTTGTAGACTGTGTTGCGAGGACGTTGCGTACATGTCCCCCAAATCTAACCTAAACAGCCGTTGCCTTGATATTGCGTAGCAGTGATTGGTTGGTAGTGAATGGGGGCGGGGCTGTCATAGAATAATATTGGTCCCGCAGCGAGGAATACCATCCGCCATTGTTGTAGCCAGCAAGCTATGCTATCAATATTAGCTAAATAATTAGCGTCATAGCTGGCCTTTTTCTGAAAACCCAAGCACATATTGTTCCATAGCATACGCCTTCAGTTGATCATGACAAATCCTCTCTTACCTTGACGATTAAAAAGCCTCCATAATTTAGTAAATAAAGCTGTAGCCAGCCAGCTAGCATTGATGCTATACAAAATGCTATCCACATTAGCTACATAGCTAACCAACTAAATACAATGGTATCCTGAGGTAACGTTAAATACAACGTTTGCTAGTCGAAATGACTGGACACACACAGGGACAAGTTAAACATCAATCAATTAATTTATTCCAACAGGTAGTTTGAGCTGCATGAGCCGAGGTCTTTCTCTCCTCTCCATTGGAAGCTAATGACGTTACGGTAACGTTAGCTCGAAAAGCACAGAAACGGGCGACAGAAGTTAAGCTGCTAGCAACAGACACTATGACACTTCCGGTCGGGGGATTTCAAAATAAAAGAGCGACGTCTAAAAGCACCGGAAATACGTTTATTTTGTACATTATCTAACGTTAACACGAACCTAAACTAACTTTAGTTAAACTAACTTTGCGCGTCGATGTTGCAGAAGCATAAAGGCAGAGTGTCTACAACACCGTTGCTTTGACGATGTTGTGGTGCAGTTGCTTTGAAGTTGCTGTAGCATGTAGAGGCCCCTCTCTGTGTGTGTGTGTGAAAATATCTACTGATATAATAATAATTATTATTATTATTAATTATTATTATTATTATATTATTATTATTATTATTATTATTATTATTATTATTATTATTATTATATTATTATTATTATTATTATTATTATTAATATTATTATTATTATTAATATTATTAATAATAATAATAATAATAATAATAATAATAATAATAATAATAATAATAATAATAATAATAATAATAATAATAATAATAATAATGGATTCAATTTGTACCGCGCTCTCCATTCGTGAGAATATCTGAGTGCTACAGGATATATAACAAAAGTTAAATGAATAAAACAATTTAAATGAATAAAAACAATTAAAAAGACTAACAACCAGTGAAATGGAAGAACCTAAGAGTAAAATAAAATAAAAATAATAGTAAAATGAATAGAAGTAAAATAAAAGTAAAAGAAAATTCAGGCAAAAGCCTTGTTAAAAAGAAATGTTAGGCCCCTTTTAAAAACCTCGACGGATAATGAAGCCATGACTGGGATGGATCGTACACATACTACCTGAGGCAGGCGTTGAGTTATTAACCGTTACATCACTGTGACTTGTACACGTCTGTCAATTGGCCATCGTCACACTCTCAACGAGAAATTAATAATTAATAATTAATAACTAAACTAACGTTACGACTAACCTAAAGTTAGTTTAGGTTTGTGTTAACGTTAGATAATGTACAAAATAAACGTATTTCCGCTGCTATAGACGTTGCTCTTTATTTTGGAACCCCCCGACCGGACGTTAGCCTAGTTATCTGCTTTAGTGTCCGGTTGTTGGTTAGCTCCGTTAGCGTGCAGCATATCAACACCAGCCATGGGAATACTGTTTTCTAAATTGGGGAGGCTTTTAATCGTCGAGGTAAGACGATTTTAAGTCATGGTATCCATAAACTTCAATCAGTTCGGATCCTTTGAATGAAATGAGAATGTAAACAAACACGGCGTCACGTTAGAAAGTAGCACTGAAATCACTGCGCCCAGAGAGGAGTGGTTGGGAAAAAATAGTTCCGAGTATATTTGCTTATAAAACGTACTTATCTAATTCAATTATTTTTTATTTCTCCAGGTGGTAAATACACAGGTCACAACATGTTTACAGGAACGTTTTGGAGTTGTATTAGGAGTGTATTTCGTGACTGTAGGGCACTGTGGGGAACTTCAGGGTACAAGTCTGACCCACTTCCAGTGATGAAGCTAAGCTAAGCTACGGAGCGGGCGTTCCCTAAGCCTAACGCACGCACAGAGACAACAAAGGTATGTATCTTCTTGTCTAACTCCAGGGAAGATGGCAAATAAGCTAATTTCCCAAAATGTTGGCGTTTTCCTTTAAACACATTTTTACAAACCCTTCCTTGGTCTGGCCCCTCCTTATTGGATACCCCTGTTAAAATTGCCATCTACTCCCTGTCATCTACTACTACTGGGGCGACAGTGCTCAGGAGGTAGAGCAGTCGTCTGGTAATCCAGAGGTTCCCGGTTCGATTCCCGCTCCTCCCGGGCAGCGTGTCGATCAGGGGCGGAGCTAGGGGGTGGCTACCTGGGCTCAAGCCCCGGATGTATTCTGAAAAGCCCCGAATCTATTTTAAAAAAATAAAAAATAAAAATAAAAAAATGTTTTTTTTTTTTTTTTTTTTTTTTTTTTTTTACAATTCATCATTGTTACATGAAAATATGTTTGCACCAGATTTAGCAGAAGCTAATTTCCATCTGTGGTCTATCCAGCTGCTAACTGTATTTGAGTGAGTTAAGTCTTGGTGTTATGGTAGACTCAGACCTAAGCTTTAAATCACAATCAACAAGTTGACAAAAACTTAATTCTTCCACCTTAGAAACATAGCTAAAGTACGGCCATTTATAAATCAAAAGGACGCTGAAAACCAGATCCATGCCTTTATCTCAAGCCAACTCGACTACTGTAATGCACTCCTTACCGGCCTCCCGATTAAATACGATGATAACTATTTTATTGCAATGCACTATTGCAAGAGCATTCTGAGCATCTCTGCTCTCCCACTATTGAACTTGGGGGAGCAAAGGTATAATCTTGCTCCACCACTTTTTGATTATATGAAAAATATGATATATCCCCCCCCAATATATAAATCTAACCATAACTATGTTATGGTTAACTGAGTTTTATAGTGAAAAGAGCAGCTTTATTGGTCAAGATTGAAGGCTCTATATTGCAGGAAATTGCACGTACAGGTTCATTAAATTCAAAAAAAATCTGTCGTGGAGGGGGTCGTGCCTGAGCCCCTCCAAACCACCCCTTGCCTGCCCAAAAAAAATATATATATATTAAAGATTAAAAAAAAAAAAAAAAAAAAAAAAGGGGGCCCATCTGGGCTAAGCCCGGATCTCCTACAATCCTAAATCCGCCCCTGGTGTCGATGTGTCCTTGAGCAAGACACTTAACCCCTAATTGCTCCCGATGAGCAGGTGTGGCACCTTGCATGGTCGCCTCTGCCGTCGGTGTGTGAATGGGTAAATGTGAGGAACAAATTGTAAAGCGCTTTGGATAAAACTCCCTATAAAACTCCCTATAAAACTCCCTATCCCTACAATATGTCAGGCGAGCGTCTTTTTTCACAGGCCGCGCGTCAAATGACCACGTCTGACTGTATCAATGATTGGTCAGCATCGTAGCCAGCGAGCGTCCGCTTCCAACGATACCCCCCAAAAAAATAAACGTTGTGATGCACACATTTTTTTAATAGATTTTTAGACAATTTTGACCTGTACTACATAAGACTTAAGGCTATGGAACCGCAGTGTTTTCCAGCTCATACCTCTATGCTGGAACTTAAAAAACTGGAATATGACACCCACTAAAGAGAAATGTGAGTACACAAGTTCAAGTTCAACTCAAGTTCAAACCTCTGTTACTCTATTTCATTAGCACTAAAAGTGATTATCCTCAATAAAAAAATACAAATTGTTTATCTCTTTTCTTTGTTTTTGTTTTGCTTTGTTTTTTCCTTTTCCCCTTTAGTGAATTTATCTTAGGTCAACGCGTCATTCGATTTTGATATTCATTTTTCTACTATCAGCTATCTTTTAGTTCTTATCTATCGAATTGTATTGTACTGTCGTTTATAATGTTGACCAACAATTGTATTAGTGTATGTGGATGTTTTGTTTGTAAATAAAAAAACTGAAAATAAAAATGTAAAGTATAAAAAAAAAAAGTGATTATCCTCTCTTGCTTTAGTATAACTTGTGAATGTTAGAATGTCTCCTTTCCCCGTTACCCTTCAAGAGGCCCTTTTGTCATCTCTCTCTCTCTCTTTCTCTCTCTCCTTCATACCATCTTCCTTCATCTCTCATCCATCTGCCCCCCCCCGACACACATTCACTCTGACACCATTTCCCTCCAGCTCTGTGGACACAAAGCCTCGTGTCTTTCAGCTCTCTCTCATCTACAGTATAATGTGAAGTAGAGAGGAGCTGAGACCATGCTGGGTTAGTACAGACAGACGCCCCGTCACGCACACGCGCCCGCACACACGCGCACACACACACACACACACACACACACACGTACACCCCCCCCCCCCCCGCTGGCAGAGCCTCTCGGATACACCAGGCCTGATCATCACCACGCCATGTCAAATCAATCAATCAGTCAAATGAATCAATCAGGCGGGCGTGAAAACAGGAAACCCTAACGCAGGGCGTGACAGGAATGTCGCTGGATGGCTCACACGTGTGCGTGGCATGAGGATCCAGGTACCTGGTGCGTGAGCACACAGGGAGGGAAGAGGGGCTTCGTGAGAGGATGGATATAGACCACCGTATGTATGGGCTCCTGGTGGAGTAGTAGTACTGCACCGGCCTACCTACCTCACCCGGCAGCCTCTGCAGAGGAGTGGAGCTTAGTCTGGAGCACTGGATACACACACACACACAGACACGCACGCACGCACGCACACACACACGCACGCACGCACACGCACACACGCACGCAGCACGCACGCACACACACACACACACACACACACACACACACACACACACACACACACACACACACACACACACACACACACACACACACACACACACACACACACACACACACACACACACACACACACACACACACATATCTGTGTATATATTGAATAGTTTACTTTCTCATCCATATTACTGTAAAGGATTTCACAGCCTACCCTATCGATCTGACTCAGATGCATCTCCACTGACTGGAGAGAGAGAGAGAGAGAGAGAGAGAGAGAGAGAGAGAGAGAGAGAGAGAGAGAGAGAGAGAGAGAGAGAGAGAGAGAGAGAGAGAGAGAGAGAGACAGAGAGAGAGACCTTCTGCACAAATTCTACCAGACATGGGCACTGACAGTAAACCTAAACAAAACTAAAATTGTGATATTCCAAAAAGGCCCATCACAACAACAAAAACACAAATTCCTCCTAGACACAATTTCCCTAGAACACACAAAAAACTACACATATCTCGGCCTAAACATCAGTGCTACAGGGAACTTCAACCAAGCTGTGAACGACCTGAGAGACAAAGCAAGAAGGGCTTTTTATGCCATAAAAAGGAACATCAAGTTTAGACTCCGTCATAGAACCGATTTCCCTATATGGTTGTGAAGTCTGGGGCCCACTTGCAAACCAAGACTTCACCAAATGGGACAAACACCCAATTGAGACTCTGCATGCAGAATTTTGCAAATCCATTCTCCGCACCCAACAGAAAACGCCAAATAATGCATGCAGAGCAGAACTAGAAAGATACCCACTAATCATAAAAATTCAAAAAAGAGCATTCAAATTCACAATCACCTAAAAGAAAGTGACCCAGACACACTCCACAACATAGCCCTCACCCACAGAGAGACCCTCGATAGATGCCCACTCAGCCAGATGGTTCTGGGACTCTGCTCACAAACACAAGCAGAGCCACCAGACAGAAACCACTCTGGACTAAATCAAATTATAAGAAAACAAAACGAAAACTATCTGACACATTGGAAAGAAACAACCCAAAACTAGAGCAAATTGAAATGCTATTTGGCCCTAAACAGAGAGTACACAGTGGCAGAATACCTGAGCACTGTGACTGACCCAAAACTAAGAAGATTCTTGACTAGGTACAGACTCAGCGAGCACAGCCTAGCCATCGAGAAAGGCCGCCATAGGCCTTAAGCGAAGACAGACTATGCACCCACTGCACACAAGATGAGTGGAAACCGAGCTCCACTTCCTAACAACCCTGCCCCCTATACCAAGACATCAGAGACGTATACTTCCCACAAATTGCAAACACCCAAAGAGACTTTGAAAACATGGACAATAACTCAAAACTCCCATACCTACTGGAGAAATACAAGAATGTGCAAACACAGCAGCAAGATTTGTGAGCTGCTGTGACAAGAAAAGGACATCCAGCGGAATGCAACCA
>NW_028170940.1:0-3000 GCF_963971535.1 Notolepis coatsorum | reverse complement strand
CACGAGGGGGAACAGGAAATGACACACAGAACTGCGTCTGCATTTGATCTCGTCTTGTTGATGGTGTAAAATGAATTAGGTACCGTAATTTTCGGACTATAAGCCGCGCCTTTTTTCCCCATTTTTTCGACCCTGCGGCTTATATAACGGTGCGGCTTATATGTGACTCTGTCATAATCACAGCACGGGCCTACTTCACTCCCCCTCCTTTTCCCCTCACATCCTCCACACACTCCTCTTCATCCCCCTCTCCATCCACTGCGCACTCCTCCTCATCCTCTCTTTCTCCAGTCACCCCTTCCTTCACCCTCATACGCCCAGCTGTATTCCATCCCCCTAATTCACACGCGGTCAAGCACCCCACTCTCCACAGCTGCACTCAATCCTTCCCTGATGGGGGGACTATTTCTACACCTCGACGCTGACCAGAAGCTGTCGTGGTATTAATTACCACTGCCCAGGTACGACGTCTCTGCCGAAAGCTCTGCTGCTAGATACCCTCCGTGTATTTGCTTGCTCTAACCCGTTTCTCTCCTGTGCCCCAAAGGACCGCCGTCCCTGCCTGGACGTCACCTGTTCCCAAAGAGGAACACTTGTTCTCCCGCTGCAACCCAGCAGCTCCCAAGACAAGCACCAGGACCGCTTGCTCGCTCACTGCCGCCGCGGCAGCCACAAGACAGAACATAACCCCGTTCTATTTCCCCCCAATTCCTGTGTTGCTCAATTGACATTAAACACCCTTGAAACCGCTCCTATATCTTCTCGTGTGCACAACTTCAACCCGTCACTAAGGCTATTCCACAATTTAACTCCCAAAATTGAAACACATCTAGCTTTTACATTAGTTCTTACCTTTTTATATGTTTTAAGAATACACAACCCTCTTAAATTATACTTTCCTTCTCTTGAAATGTTATTTATCTGTTCCCTTATTTGCTAAACTTAATACAACTTGTAAATGAGTTAATTCTTGTTATTTGTCCGACAGTATTGTGTCCCAATGCTAATTACATATGGTAATTAAACATTAAAACACCTGCGGCTTATAGTCCAGTGCGGCTTATAGTGCGAAAATTACGGTATATCGTTAGTAGATTAGCCATGTAATAAGTGGGATAATGTATAGCCTATACTCTGTGATTGTCGCAAAATAATTTACCTTCACTGACGTTTAAAACACCTCGGCGAGGCGCCTCGGTATTTTAAACTCTGTGTCGGTCAATTATTATTATTATCCCTTGCATATCTCTTGTCGTGGAATTAACACAACATTATGCATACTTTTGACAATAAATAAAATCAGAATTTGTTCTTACTTGCTTGCCTGGGTAAATAAAGTTTAAATACATGTAAAAAGAAAAAAATATTAAAAAAAAATTTTAAACCGATACCGATCATTTCCGATATTACATTTAATGCCAATATCGGCCGATAATATCGGTAGGCCGATAATATCGGACATCCCTTAAAGATGATTATTATTGTTACCCTCCATGCCCACGAGCAGCAGGTTGGAGGTCAGCTGGCCCCAGTTCCTCTATATAAATAAAGATGATTATGATTATTATTACCCTCCATGCCCACGAGCAGCAGGTTGGAGGTCAGCTGGCCCCAGTTCCTCTTGGCCTGCTGCTTGTTGATCCAGTTCCAGTTGAAACCCAGGAAGTCCACCACGATCTTCTTCCCCACCGTGTCGTTCAGCGTCTGCTGCAGGTAAATCCTGGGAGACGGCATCGGGAGTGACGGGGTTAAGGAAATACCGCGTTTCATCATTATATACACCGAAACCCAAAACATTTCGCAAAGATTTCTGAAAGCACTTGTTAAAATGTGTAAAGAATTGCTTGGATTATTTGTATTAATAATACAGTGTATTGTGTTCTTCTACTGAACACTGTGACCTCTTTTTTTTTTACTTCTAATTTTACTATGTTTTTATTTCATACTTATCTTGTCTTGCACAGTCTCTGGAGCGCAACAGTAAGAAGCATTTTGTACAAAAGTATTCTGTACTTCTGTATGACAACTATTAAAGAAACTTGAAACTAGTGGTATAGTCTTAGCACAGTAATTGCAATACGTTTATTTCTGCACCTTTCTAAAAAGCTCTGTGGATTTATTCCGTTTTTAAAATTATTACTCTGCGTAAATATTTGATCTATAAGCACCTTTAAACTTACCATCATCATTAGATAATAAAGTTTGAAAACATTGTGTTCCTCTGAAAACTTAAAAACCGACTAATATGGTTCTTCGTCTGGCGTACTCGCAGAAAACAACAAGAGCCGGAAACTGGACGAGGCAAATCTGCAGAAGCCAATAAAATTGTGGGAGAGTTGGACAGAAACGTTCACTTCAGCAAGTGATATAACTGTGTGTGTGTATGTGTGTGTGTGTGTGTGTGTGTGTGTGTGTGTGTGTGTGTGTGTGTGTGTGTGTGTGTGTGTGTGTGTGTGTGTGTGTGTGTGTGTGTGTGTGTGTGTGTGTGTGTGTGTGTGTGTGTGTGTGTGCGTGCGTGCGTGTGTCCTTGCCAAGGCATGTCATAGTGCTGGGCGGTTCCCCAGATGCTCTTAAGTGCTGAGTCATTCCCTACAGCTTCCTGTTCTGCATTGTAGTTCACGAGAGTAAACACTTTCTCAGCACACCTGCCAGCTCTTAGCGCGTGCGTGCATCTATCTCTCCCTCCCTCTCTCTCTCTCTCTCTCTCTCTCCTCTCTCCCTCCCTCTCTCTCTCCCTCTCTCTCTCCCTCCCTCCCTCTCTCTCTCTCTCTCTCTCTCTCTCTCGTGCATTCAGCTGTGTCCCTGATCTTTTAGTTTTTTTACTTGCATTTCTGCTAAATAAATAAATCCATTTAGATTGCGCCTCAGATAAAATTCTCATTCAATTATTCTGAATATAGTTGTGCAAAGATAATAATAATTCATCATTACATTTATATAGCACTTTTCTAGACACTCAAAGCGCTCCCCCCACAATGTAGGGTGGAAATTGCCCTCCTT